>NW_010525761.1:0-27109 GCF_000687285.1 Phaethon lepturus | reverse complement strand
GCCGGGCGCCCCCCGGGGCGGACGGGGACAGGGCGCTGGTTTGCATCCCGGAGAAGGCGCTGACCCGGCCCGGTGTGCGGTTAATCCCCGCCGCTGCCCACTGCCGCTCCGGAGGGGCTGGAACGTGCGTGTAGCGCGGGACTGGCCCCCGCTGTTCCGCCGGGCCGCGTTCCCGGACGGTCCCTCTGGTGCTCGGAAGGGGTCACCTGAGTTTTCGCCCCGGTTTGCCCGGAATAGGCGCCGGCCTGCACAGGTGAAGTTTTTAGGGAGCCGCTTACTGGCGTCCCGGCGCGGGACTGCGCGCCCCGGCGGCTGGAGAAGCGCTTTCCGCCGTTTCCGCACTTCGGCACGCACCAATATTCAACCCAGCCTGTCTGAGACATCGCATTGATGTTTCTTCCGCGAAAACGGAGCACCCACCAAAATATTCCCTTCCCTTGCGATCTGGATTACCTCCAAGAAGTAGAACAGTGGAACTGTGTCCCCAACTGTTCCCACTTTCCGGGCAGCGCCTTCACTTATTAAATGCCCCCGAAACAACTTATTAAATCATAGAACAGAATCATTAAGGTTGGAAAAGACCTTTAAGATTATCAAGTCCAACCATCAATCCAACATCACTATGCCCACTAAACTATGTCCCCAAGTGCCACGTCTACACGTTTTTTGAACACATCCCCCCATCCTGTCCAGCACCCGCCATCCATGTCCAATTTTCCCGTGTTTTTTTTCCATTCTGGGCATGTTTTCCACCAAAGGAGGGAATTCTGCTCCATTTGGCATTAGAGAGGCCTTGATTAAGCTACCGCATGCGATTTTGGACACTGCACGTTAGGGAAGGTACAGCCTGGAGAGAATCCAGAGGTAAAGAAAAACAATAAAACGTGGTCAGAAAAACACGGTCAGAAAAATGCATCCTACTACGGAGGTTGGCTTTTGCTTTCTCAGGGTGAAAAGTACAGGAAGACATGGCAGGGGTGATCTGATACACAAAAGGTCACAAAGAGATTGCTCGTCCTCCGTAGGGAAGGTAACGGACTTTTTAAGCAATATTAGATTTAATCTAGATAACTGGGGATCAGTAGATGCTGAAGTGAGGAAACCCTGCAGCAGCCTACCCAGAGATACTGGTGTTTTTTTAATAGATGAGGAAAACTTCTTTTAGGGTTGACACAAGTTTGGGCTGGGCATCCAGGACCTTTCCAAGTCTAAAAGCCTTTCCAAGTCTAAAAGCCTTTCCAAGTCTTCATTATGGCCCTTCCAGACCAGGCAGGAGCAAGGCTTGGCTGAAAAATCTCATGTGCTTCTGAAGAACCTTAGCATTGTTTAAAATTTTATCTAAATCTGCAGTCCGGCTACTGTGGACCGCTCTTAAGGGAGTCCACCAGCAATGTCCAACTTTGTGCCCGTGCACAGTGCGAAGCATCCGAGAGCTGTGCTCAGCGTGCCTTGGCCATGGCAGGTATAGCAGCACCTTGCTGGCAAGGCGTATCCTCAGCAGAAGCGGGGAGAAACATAGATCCCTCCTTACTGCAGAGTTCACCTTCAGTCTTCTTCTGGAGCATCTTTTATGGTTTTCCTCTGCTGTGGTCTCTGCCATCTTCAGCTAACTGCCCATCACGCAAGGGTGTCCTACACCAGGACTTGCCGCCTCATAGCGGGAGAAGGTTACTGGGGCACATCCGAGGGCCACAGCAGGGCAGAAGCTGAGGAGTGAGGACAGCAAGTGAAGGGGGAGGGAAAAGTCCAGATATAGAGAAATGTGCGGGCAGATAGGCAGTGAGCTTGCTTAATAATTCAAAATAAAGATTTTTTTTTCCATGTATGGAAATGGTAACACTACATTGCTTTTGCATACCCTAGAGGAAAGGGAATGGAAATAACAGGAAAGAACAGTAACCGTGGGCAGCTGTTAAGGGGTGATGGGGACTCTTCAGGAAAGAGAGGAGAGGGAAGAAAGGCATCTAGGAAATTATGTGAATAGAGACAACAGTATAAAAAGAAAAGAAAAAAGGGGGAAAAAAGTAAATAATCAAGGATCCTGCAAGATGAAGAGAAGAAACACACGCCATGATGTTACATCATAAGGAAAAAAAAAGTAAAAAAGAAAGAAACAAGGTACAAACATAGCAAAGCGACGACAGCAAAAATAAGAATCCTTAGAGCAGATCTTCAAAGAGAAGGAACACGGAAAGGCTAAATTATAAAAAGCCTATGTATACTATGTATACTATGTATATGTAGATACAGCAGAGATAGCCAGGATCCCAGGAGCAGAAACAAAACACAGTCAAACAGAGGGAGCAAAAGAGGCAGTGTGCGGGCTATGGCACAGTACACTGCCCAATTCACTTTCATATATTGGATCTTTCATCACCTAAGTTTCTAGCAGCTCGTTACACTGTAAAGGGCGTAAGTCAAGTGGTTGAAATAAAGTAAAGCAAGACTATTAACAGTCAAATTCTATATTGTTTCTTTGTGTGTTGTTTTTCATTGTGAAGGAAAAAGGTCTGGCTTAATGCATAAGAAAGGTTAAATGTTTTCAAGAAACAAGCAAAACTCTGTTACACTCAGATGAACTGCCATAAATCCAGAAAGATAACATTTATTTTTACATAAGAAAAAGAATAGAAAATAAATCCTCACCCCAGCAGGAGAAAAAACTCTGCTGGGTAGCATCTCCCTCTAATCAGATGTAAAAACTGGTCCCAGAAATGCGCACCAGCCGAATGGGATGGCCAGGAGACACGACCCCATGGGAAGGTCTCAAGTTCCTGTCTTCTGGAATTGGAGTTGTGCTGTGACTGTGGTGAGGCTGGAGGAGAAACTTCAAAGAAAAGCATGGGGTTCACCTGAAAAGCAACTTTCCTGTTCTATAAACTAACTCGTGCAGAAGACACTGCGAGAGAAGAGGTGTGTTTTCTTTTCTTTAAACACAATTCCGCGGCAGATATTTCAGTTTGCAGCGGGACATTTTAAACATGTAATTCACTTGCTAGAGTGAAGGAAGGAACCTAAAGAAAGTGGAGAGTAAAACATTCATAGGAAGTGTACAGACATCTATGTAAAGGAAGCTAATTGCCAGCCCAAGAACCTCTCTTTGTCCATAAAAAACAAATTGCTGCCTATTGGGATGTCATCATCCATGTATCTATTACAGAGAAAATACTCTGCAGAACTCAAAGGCTTAGGAGATGCTATAAGTAAGGCTGATGTGCAGCTGTGATTTGTCCTTCCTCATGGCTATGGTACTATACTACTATCCTTGTGAGAGTATGGTCTTTATCTGTATGACAATAAGCAATTTTACCCACACAGTGTCATTTAGGGAAAAGGCCAAGTTTGTCCTGAAAATGGATGGACCTGTGTAATGACGATTGCTTTCTTTGGGATTCTTACTGTTGTTGCAGGTAGTGGAAGCAGCAACAGAGATTAAGTTTTGCCTCAATGTTAAAATGGTTAAAAGTTGCCCCAGAGACCTGGATTCTATATGTGACTTCTCCCATGAAGAAGATTCTGGACAATGTAAAAATGAAGACTGGAAAAAAGTTCCTGAGTTAAAAAAAATGTCTCTAAGGAAGGTTTGAATAGTAATAGACAGTAAATAATTGTATAGCCCTGCATATGGAGGGCTATACATGAAGACAGAAAATACTGAACAGCTGCTTACTACATGAGACCTGCCCATCCTTCATACTGAATGAAGAATTGTGCAGGAATAATGTTCACATAACAAAAGACTGCATCATTATGCATACATGCAAGGGGCAGAACTGAGATTGCACAAAAACCCACTTTATAATTATTAACCTCTAAGAACTCAATTTCTTAAATTTTGGAACTTGTCTTTGCAAGCATCCAAGGAAGTGTTGAGAAGGGAGGGATGGGAATATGTGCTTGTGATTACACATCTGGAACACAACTTGCGTGAGAGCAAATGGACATCTGAAGGGAGTACTGAGAGTGGTGGGATATGTGCTTCCTGTTGTTACTGAAAGTGTGACATCCCATCATCCAGGTCATTAACGAAGTTGTTGAACAGTGTGGGCCCCAGTATTGGCCCCTACCAGACACCAGTGATGACTGGCCTCCAGCTGGACTTTGTGCTGTTGATGAGAACCCTCTGGGCCTCACAGTTCAGCCCGTTTTCAATCCACTTCACTGTCCACTTAACACTTCATCCATTTGTCTATGAGGAGGTTACAGGAAGCACTGTCAAAAGCCTTACTGAAGTCAAGATAAACATCGTCCACTGCTCTCCCCTCATCCACTGAACCAGTCAATCTCACTGTAGAAGGCTATCAGGTTGGTCAAGCATATCTTTGTCTTCATACATCCAAGCTGAATACTCCCAGTCACCTCCCTGCCCTTCATGTGCTTGGAAATGGTTTCCAGGATAATTTGTGCCATCACCTTCTTAGGGACTGAGGTGAGGCTGACTGATCTGTAGTTCCCCACTCCTCCTTCTTGCCCTTTTTGAAGACAGGATTGACATTTGCTTTCTTCTAGTCATGGCGACTAGAAGACCTTGACAAGGTCCCTTTCCCCATTCAGCAGCAGGCCCATGTTTTCTCTCATCTTCCTTTTGCTGTTGATGTACCTAGAGAAGCTGTTCTTGCCTTTTACACCCCCCTCCAGACTGAACTTCAGGTGGGCTTTGACTTTGCTAACACCATCCATGCATGCTTGGACAGCATCTCCATATTATTGCTGGGTCACTTGTCTCTGCTTCCATCTCCTACATTCTTCCTTCTTACATCTGAGTTTTGTCAGGAGTTCCTTGTCCATTTATACCTCCTCTTGCTGCCTTTGCTGGATTTCCAGCTCATTGGGATGGACCAACCTTTAGTGTGGAGGAGATCATCCCTGAAAAGCAACTGATCATCCCTGAAAAGCAACTGATCTTCTAGTTTCCTCTCCAGGACGATTTCCCAAAGGATTCTTTCAGGCAGATACCTAAAAAAGCCAGTCTGCTCTTTTCCAATCTGGGTTGTGATCCTACTTTTTGCCTTGCTCCCTCTACTCACAATTGCCATCTTAGGATGATACCGTCTGAAGCAGCCACTAAGCATTAGTGCATCTCTGCTAAACAATTGCAAGCTGTGGTGTTTAGTATGTTTCACTTTTCAGAAAAAATTCGTTTTTAGAAAAATTGTATTATAGCTATCCTTGACCAAATTTCAAGGCTTTACTTCAAAGAAAAGCCTACCAGATTTTTTAAAGATAGCTTATGTTCCTTTGCCTTGTTTCTCAAGTAGTTTAATAGTTCTGACCAGAAATGTCAGGCTGAGGCCATCATCTTTGTGAAATTTCAGACCAAATGATTTAGGTTTTAGAAGGCGACAGATGATTGAAAAACTGGGTCTCATAATGAGAAATGTTGGATACCTTTAAGTATAGGTATGCCTACCCTCACAGAGGATATTACACAGGCATCCCTTCTGGAGAGCAATTTGAAACATGATGGAGCTGCACTAAAGTAATAGCAGATTCTGCTTTTGTGCAGGGGGCTAGATATTTGAGACATTACTGGAAATAATCTAATGATTCCACAACCTTTGAACACAGTCACATAATGTCATTAGACCCTTTTTCCTCGTAGTTGGAACTCAGAGTTAAAAACAAACATCCAACTAACCAACTAAAAAAAATGAACCCTCGTGACGTAAATGCCTAAAACCTGGGCAAATTCATTAACTGTGTTTACACTTAAAACATTTGCAGGAATTATAGTGATATTTTCTAGGATAGAGAACAAATTTGGAAAAAAAACAACAGAGAAATGAAACTAAACAAACTAAACTGACTTCCTTATTCTGTTATTTCTACTAAGAAGGTGACCTGAGAATTTAGGAGTGAAATGACTCCTATGAGCAGCATGTGACCTAGTTACCGGGTGTATTTACTTAACAGTTTCTGGAAACATTTACAGGACTACCATCCCTCAATTTTCAAAAGATATCAACCTTGAAATGTCACTTTGCTGTAAAAAAATAATGAGACATGGGCACAACCTTTTTTACCAACGGGTCATCCCACCTATTTCAGTGGTTTCAGGGAAAGCATCAAACCACCTAACTAGAGTGCGGGCATACAGTAACACAGCATCATTTGGTAGCACCACCTTATTATACCTGTGTAACATCCATTAATCCTCGTTATCAAAAGAACTTTGTGGTGGAGAAATGATTGCTTGGTTCATATGAGTTTATTTTTCAGGGTTAATGCTTTTACTTTTTTTTTTACTGTTGGCAAGGTCAGCACAGTCTAATGATACTCCATAAGAATCTAAATTCTTCGCATGTAGTCATGCATTTATGTTAAAAAACACCTCCTGTATGTATCTATAAACTTGTTTATGTCTTCCATTTCTATACTTCACTACCTACATCCATTGGTAAACATATAATTTTGATTTGCAGCAAATGATACTTAGGAAAATACAACAAAAATCATGCATGCGTTATGAATTCTGTTTGTCAGCATAGTTCTGCTTTAGGGAGGATTTTAGTGAGGAACGTCAAGTCTGACTATCTGCTTGAGGAGATGGAAGGGCACTACAGCCCTATCATGGAAAGACAGAAACATACACTTGACCTTCGTGAGTGGCGGGCTTGTTATCACAAGGTGACTTTAAGTGTCTGTGTATTGCAGGATTAGGGGATCGCCTACTTGATAGAGTGCTGGTCCTTCTCTTGCAACTTTGGGATTAGAGCACACCTCACAGTTCTCACCCTCCGAGAACATGGCCCAGTGCAAGGGGTTTCACTAGGAGGGAGAAGAGACATGGGGTCTGTTCCTCTATGGGCAGTTCCAATCCCTTTTGTCAACTTGGTCCATCTTTACATGAAGAGTTAATGCCCGTAGCAGCCTCCTGCGCCATGTCCTCACACAGCAATCAACTGAAACCTTGATCAAGTGATATTTAAAACACAAAGCAACCTAAAATAAAGCTGCTCTCAAGGCATCTAACCCTCTTAAGTCTACTACTCAGACTTTCAATCTTTAAGTTCTTTTAGCCTTTGTATAACTGAATGGGTTGCCTTCCAAAAGACCAAACAATCCCCTTGTAATAATCAAGCCTAAACAACTGTTTGTGAAGAGGGGATTGTTTCGCCTCAGCTCCTGGCCTCTGAGCGTGCAGGAGTTCGTGGGACAGCTACGGCGTTGCACGGCATTCTGATAGGAATTTCTTTCAATTTCATCTTCTGGAGTTTTCTGCAGTTTTCTTCCCTGGACCAAGGGCTGCAATCCAGGTCTCTGGATCAATCACTTGAAATCATTTGCTGAGGAGCTGCTCTGGCAGTGGTCTGGCTGGCAGCGGAACAGCTCCATCAGAGGGTGCCCACAGCCCATGACTCTCTTAAGACAGAGACAAATATTCAAACCCATTTTCCAAAGCAGGCAGAAGACGCATTTGAACCCAGGTCTCCGATATCCCTTGTTGTGGGCAAACAAGAAGAGAAAATTTCAACTCCCACTCAGTAAGTAGCTCGCCATGAAGAGCTGGAGTAAGGACTCCTCTGAAGCTTCCTGCTCATTTGGTTGGTTTTTTTTTGAGGGTGGAAGGCCAGTTCTTAATCTTGGGTGCCTGTTTCTCTCCATGCACTGGGTGGGAAGAACTTGGGTGTTTGGTTCAGACCCGTAGGTTTCCCTAGGCGGCACAGGAACGGCTGCTGAGCCCACAGCTACACGGCGGGAGCCTGGGCTGGGGATGAGGTTAGGCGGGTGGCAGAGCGCGAGGAAGCGTATCAATGGCTGAGTGGCTGGGGGACTGTTTCCTTCCCTGGGCTAGGGCCTACAAGCCAGGCACCACAGTGCTCAGTTTATATCCCCTCCACCAATCCAGCTCAAAATCACCTCCTATTAGAGGAGACAGGAGCAGGACTACTTTATTAGGGTGCTGTCTCTTCTTCAACTAGAAGATTTTAATCTCTGTGTATACAAGGTCTCCTTTATCCTTCTTTAACTAGTGGGCTTGTTGTAGGAAAGTTATACTAGTGGAATGTCTTAATTCCATCCAGGTTTGTTAGGTTTCTTTTCCACATTCATCCAGATCAGATAAATCGCATGCTGTATTTACTTTTTTGAACACTTGCCTAAAGAGTCTATGCACTGAGGCTATTTCTCATAATGTGCTGACTTTTGGAACTGACTCTTTATTTACAGGCTTTGGCAAAATGGTTAGATTTATTATTTATTAACCAGAAAACCAACAGCCCTTTCTTTCAGAAAGGTACAGAGTTGTACAAAGTATACTGTTGCACCAAAATTACAAGTTTTGTTCTGGATTTTTTCATAATTCCTATTATCTATGCTTTGATAGGTATAGTCGTTATCATTTTTGGAGATGGAAATCCTTTTCTTTCCTTCTCTCTCACTTTCAAACTCCCCTACTACTTCAGGAACTCTTGTTGCATCAAGAATTTTTGTAAAGTTTGCTTGGAGATTGTAGTTAGATTTTTCTGTGCCATGTGAAGAGGCATTTCTTTACTTGCCTTTTAAATTTTTCTTAAATAAATCCACCTTTCACCTCACAGTGGGTTTCTATAAGTAGAGTTACGTTCGTCTTTATCTTCCTCTTTAGTATGCCTGGATATAACATCAGTTAGCATTTTTCTTTGGTTTGAATTGTTTTGTCAATACAGCCTTTGCAGGAATATGGCCTTACTTCTCCCATACCTGGCAGCTTGTCTAGAATCTCGTACTTCATCATCACAGGAGTGTAACTGCGAGACATGCATTTTGGAGGCATCAGAAGTATCTACAATAAATAATAATACTTTCAAATAATACTTAAATATTATTTCAGCATATAAAGGCTTCAGAAACTCATTCTTTTTAGACTATAGTGGAAATCAAATTAGCAAGAGCCCAAGGTTTCCACACATGTTCAGAACTATCTCTGTGAGACTATGTTCTGCCTTCCCTGTCAGAAGCTAGGTGCTAACACAGCATGATGCTAATAAAGACATTTGGGGAATTCCTTTTTTTCTGCCTTCTGGCCTTCTGTTTTGCCCAGAGCTGTTCAAATTAGGTAGCTTTTGGAGACACATGAACATGGGGCACAGGAAGAGCAATCCAAAATTGCTTCAACATCATCTGTAACTGATTCAGGCTTGAGCACTGACCCTAAGAGCCTCTGCTCTTAGGCTGTAGTTGCATGCACAACTTGAGCAGGCAGAAGCTGTCACTGCCACCAGAAGAAGTAGTCCTGCCCCTCACTTATCATTTGTTCCTGTCCCTGTGCTACCCCTCCCTTTGCTTGTGTCTGGGGAACTGATGTGAGTTAGAGCCAACTATTATTTGGGCTGGGTTAGTCTTAGCTTGTATCAGTTCCTGATCTGTTTCACTGCAGGACTGCACAGAATATTTTTGTGTCAACACAAGGGAGGGGACAATGTGGAGGCAGGGCTGATCCAGGTGCCTGTAAAAAAGGGACCTGAGACACCACCACCTCAACGAGTTCATGAAATGCCAGCCTTTTTCTTGATTGCGCTTTGCAGGTGTTCAGTTAATGAGGTCGGTTGAATTTTTGCTGTTTTGCCATGTTTCAATTGTTCCTCATCCATCTCGGCATAACGGGTGACCCTCACTACTTCCCATTCCTCTGGGCTTTTCTTACCACTCCTGCTTTCCAAGGTGGGACGCTGGGAGCACTGAGTTCAGGGAAGACGTGGCGGTCGCAGCTGCCCGGATCCCAGGCAGGACAGTGGAGTCTGGTGGTCAACAAGAAAATTGCAACCAACTAGATCTTGCCTTCCAGCGTTGAGATCTTCAGCAAGCAGCTTTGTTCGTACAGCTTCTGCTCCATCTGCAGAACAGCCCCACACGGCCTTCCTCTTGGCTGAGCCACGGCTGGACAAACTGCTTAGCACTGCACGCGCCTAACGGCAGTCTCTCTACTGTGTTGACTGAAGAAGGGATCTGAACAGGGCTGATGCTTTCTCTTGTTGCTGTGGGTCTGGGCAGTGTTTGGTTTGCAGGAGTGTGGCTGATGATCCAAGCTTCCTCTGACCTGGCAGTAAAAACTGACATAGTAGAGACCAGCTGGCATTGTCACACTCTCCAGGACTCCTCTGCATAAAATGCATGTAGGGATGCTACCCTCTGCCCCCAAACTCGAGGGAAGAACCAGCTGCAGATGCAGCTGGGACAAATCAGCCTCTTAATCTCAGCTTTTAATGCACACCTATCCTTGGCAAGGTCCCATTTACCTACTTTTCTTATTATTTACTTAGGCTGGCCTTTCTCAGAACCTCCTCCCACCAAACCATGGCATTTCCTGCCACCACTTTCATTGCAGTTGACTTTGCTTTGATCTCACCAGTCTTCATCTCTTTAAAATAAAAATAATCTATTTATAACCGAGTGTCATTTCACTCCATGGGTACCATTGCAAGGACAAAGAATATAAATATGAGAATAGCTGGCTCTTGAGGTTGTGAGTGACAGTGGTGAGATGAGAGGGACTCCGAGTAATACCACAAAGATGAGCAAATCTTTCTCCCTTCCTCTGGTGAACCTCCATACGCAAAAGTGGGGATGCTATGATGTGGCTGTCAAAGTCTTAGAAAACGATGAAGCTTGTGGAATGGACACCTGTGAGATAAGACACTAATGTAAATTGCTCTGTACTTCTAGTAGGGAATAGTGTCTGTTGTGATGCAGTCCTTGCCCACAAGGAAAACCTCTTGGCAGGTTTTCTGATCCCTATGTGTCCCCAGGTTTGAGCACAATCTGGTCATGCATAAAGATTTTGGGATTCAATTCTCAAAATTATCAGTCTTGCTATGCATCTTGTACAAAAACAAAGAGATTGAAGTCCATGAAAATCCTCATTAGCCTGACATCAATGTTCTGAGACTAAAGAGAGTGGCTGTTGAAAGAAGAGTATATTTGCAAAGCATATTATTATTTATCAAGGTGAACAGAAGAGAAATGCTTCTCTGATTCTAGCTCTTTTTTCTTAATTTTATGTAAAATATCTTTCGTACTATAAACAGAACAAAGATAATTCATGTCTCAAATTTAAATTCTAAACTTAGCAGAATAGAAAATAGAGGCTTGTGCTCTGTTTTTCATAAACAATTTAGCATTTTAATTTTAGAAAATATATGATGCAAGCTGTGCTGGGGTATAAATGCATTCTTCTTTTGGTCCTCAGTTCACTTATATGTCTGACTCATCCAGGAAGATCTTGTCTTTCTGGAAAAGAGATGGCAGCAAATCAGTTGAGAAACAGCAGATTTCTTCAGATCTCATGTTCGTCTGATTTTCCAGTATGTGATTTCTAAGCTTGTGAGACAGATGGGAAACCTTAGGAGCTTGGAAACTTTGGAGACTCTTGCAGTGAGATTAGTAAGACCTTCATGAACTAGTCAACAACTTCATCAATGTTGTATCAAATACTGCATCTCTTTGCATTCCAGGAAACACCATGGGTAAATATGCAAACTCTCAGAGATACAAGAAATCTCATGTCTGAGGTAAAGGGCAGAAAAGACAATAGGATAATTGCGTGCTTCTGATTTACCCAATGGGGCAGCACTACTGAAATACATAAAAAACCTGAGGAGTGTTACAAAATGTGTGGCCTGAAGATTGCTTTCTTGATCTAAGGACTGCCAGAAGCCTCTGAAAGGGTGCCATGCTGCAGAGCAAAGAGCCAAGCATCGTGTGCATGTACTTGACGGGTTCGCAGGCTGCTGATGGAGGATACCAGCGTTAACTTAGCAGAGAGCTGTGGAAGCAGAGAAGACTGCCAGGACACGTGGTGGTTATGCAGGTCAGCCTCCTGCTTGAAGCTGAACTATTGCCTGACTAGATGAAGTCAGATATGACCTTGAAATGGAAGTGTCATGACAGACAGCAAGAACAATCCTCTGATTATCCACTCCCCTATAACAAATTGCACTGGTCATAACCTTACCCACACACACTTCCTCCGTTCACTGACAGCTCTCCGTTCCCTTTCAATTTATAAAGCCCTGTTCACCTACCAGAAAACCCCCATGCAAAATAACAACAAACAGATATATACCCAAGTCTTCTCAACTACTGCTCCGAATCCCTATCCACCCACTACCAGTTTACAATAATTTTAAATTATTGTGTACTTAGGCAAGCAAGGATTGCTACTGAAATAGCAGTAAATACTTACAAAAAATACTTACAAAACTAGTAACTAAGTGCAGCTAAGCTTTTTTAATATCTAGGTTTCCTTGGTGGTGCCTATTTAGGCTGACTGGGGTTTAGGGTTGAAAAAAAAAGGCTGTGCTAGTACAAGTATGAGGTCAGTGAGTAATTCGGTGAATACTGATTTCACGGGAATGCCAGCAGAGTATGTTAATAAAGTCGATGCTGAGCAATACAGCTTGCCTCTGCCTGCCATTGAGGCTCTTTGTCTAAAGCAGGGTTGTCTGTTTAAAGAGCATCTTTGCATGCTCCTTGAAATTATAACAACAACTTAAAACTGTTATTGCACCTTCTCACTCCCAGGCATCTGAAGACAGTCTCTGACAGTGTTAAAATGAAGTTACCCTTCATACAGAGTTAATTGGTTACATCAAACCAATGTACAAGCATTAATGGTTTAAACTGGGATGTAAATGAAAGGAATAGCAGAAGTGACCCTGCTGTTAACAGGCAGGGAATGAGGTGCAGGCTAAGGAACAAAAATCATCCTCCGTTTCTGAGTTTTGATATTTCCTCATCTTTTGTTTCAACAAGACCCATTTAGGTTCAGATGATGCATATCTTGAGATCTTCTGGCACCAGGTGTGCAACATTAGCCATCTGAGCAGGGTACATTTAGAAAGCAAGGGTTGGAAGGTGTTAGGAAGGGAGGTGGTTTTTCTTCTTTTTCTTTCCTTTCCTGTGAAGGGGTGGTTGGTTGGAGGTGGGTCCAAAGAAGGTAGGATGAGGCGTGTGGGTGGGTTAGTTCAGTGTTCTATACTCATAAATTGTTCTGTTGAGTAATTCTCTTCCTTGTTTTTTGTCTAGCATAGTTTGATGAGGAAGAGCTTAATTTTTGTGTGCTACCGAATCCATGTGGTGTTGCACCTTAATTCTTCTAGGTCTGAATTTAATAAATGGCCTAATTTGTGCCTTTTTCTGTAAGAAAGTGAGAAATTAACAAAGAAACCTAGAAGCAAAAACCTCAAGTGAGGTTATCTGTCCAGAGACTTATGTGTTACTAACAAATTGAAGAGATCAGGGAACACTTCTGGACATGGATTTTATTTTATTTTAATTTTTTTAAGCTTTTAAATTATTAGAACAGTGGCTGGCACTGTTTTGGTCCAAACTACGGTCGTCACAAAACAGTTCCGGGCATAGTTCAGGAGTCTCTGCAGGCCCAAGAGCATTCCTGGTAAACCACTTGAATGTGGCCACCCTGTTTCTGGGGACATTATGGACTCATAAATTTCACTGATATATCCTACTAGTTCACCCAATTACTTGTGTTTTATTTGAACTAAGCTGCAGTTCCTGGAAAGAAATTAAAACTTGATTTTAGTATCAAAAGCGATAGAACATTCCCCACTTTTTTTTTTTGAGAATTTATTCCTTTTAATCATTTGAGCTTACAATCAATTTTGAAGTACACAGCTCCAATTTCCAGTCACTGATTGTTATTTTAGTATTAGTCTGTTAGCCTATGGTCATTCAGTACTTCCTTCTTCAGAAGATACTTATACACTGTAATCAAACCTGATTTTTATAACAGATTATGATTTTCATGTCTCTGTTCTTAAGACATTTTCTACAGCTCTGTAATAAATACTGCTGCCCTCTTCTGTAACAGCACCCATTTTCAACATCCTTTTAAATAAGGGTAGCTAATGCAGTTATGCAGACTTCTAGTCTAGTCTTAGTTCTCAACACCCTCCTTCCCACCGTTTCTCTCTGCATTATTTTCCAAGCTGTGCCAATTCTCAGCGTTGCGTCTGGAGACTTTCTTCAGCTACTGTCTCCTGCAATTCCTCCCAGAGTCACTGCTGTCCAGCCTACAGCCTCCCATGCTGTAGGCAGAGACTCTCTTTGTTGTGCAATCATATGTTTGGCTACAATTTGTTTGAAAAGGTGCAGGTCATCCCAGAATGACTCAGATTGCTCTGTACAAGCACCCTGTTCGCTCAAGTAACTCTAATCAGGCAAATCAGTGTTGCCCACAAATGTTTGGGAAGTGATATTTACAGTCTTGAAACAATTTTACTACCTTCATTTAATAATAACCACAAATAGAATAAAGATGTTGGACTAATAAGGCCCTGCAAAAATATCTTTCTGTCAACCGCAATTCATTGACCTTTATTTTCTGATTTTTTAAAAAAATTATTAAATTTTTATTCTTCATTGGGTTACTATCTCTTCATCCCTTTTCTATTTATTAAACATGTATTTGAATACTGTCCATTTTGATGTTAGTAGGGGATTTTTTTCTAAAAAAAAAAATTCAGCTTATATTTAAGGAGCTGTTACAAATCAGATGCTTAATGATGACATTCAGGATTCAGCATCATATTCTTTGGGACAGATTTCTGTGAGAATGGAGTGGTTTCTCAAGACTAGAAAAGCCTTAATAAGGGAATGTCCTGAGTCAGTTTCACTGTAAACTACAAGGGGACAATGTCAAAATGGAGCTATCTGGCAATGAAAATAGTATTTGAAAATGCAGATAGTATTGTGGAGAAACTTTTGCCTGGCCAATTCTGTATTGTCACCGAAGTCTTTTATAAAGTATCCATCCAATTCTAAAAGGCAATGTATTAAGGAGAAAAAAACCCAATTTAACCTAAGTAGTGGTTGATGAATGTGACTTCTTGTAAATCTGGTGTAAAGTCTGACTGTAAGCTGGAGTAAAGTAGAAGTTAAAACTTTTATCCTCATCTGTCCTGATCTATCAAACACAGAGCAGAGCCCCCCATGAAGTTCAAGATTCTCAAGTTTTCTGAGGCCAAAGACATACACATAGTTTAGAGAGTCAAAATAAACAATTAGCACAGCTTTTAAAAAACAGATAATCCATTTCTATTTGTTATTAGCCCAGCTGGTCAATTATTTGCTTCTCAGCATGCCTGCTAACCATCTGGAAGTTTCTCCTGTTATACTCCCGACCATGTATAACATACAATGTTCACTTCTAACTATTTACAATAGACTTTCCTCTTTACACTTTAGCTGTTAAATAGGCTCTTGAAATATTTGCTCAGAGTCATAAGTATTTTCAAGTATGTAGCTTCTTGCTTTTCCTGTTCACAGTCTTGAATTCAGAAATGAACTTCGACTGCTAAAAGCCATTCAGTTTTACTTTTCAGCAGTAAATAATTTAGGCTATCTCCTAAGTTACAGAATTTTGCACTGTATAAAATATAAGCCAAACACAATCTTCAATTATAGTTACATACTTAAGAAGTACTTGCTGGCGTTTCCTTGTGACTATGAAGCAGTAGCTGGGGTTTTTCTTGTACTCAGCCCTCTCAGGCTGAGGAACCCCAAAGATGGTGCCAGAAACTTGAAAGCTATTCACTGATGCACGGGAAAGCCACAGACACATCCTGCAGAGGTAAAGGATGGTTTGTTTATCTAGAAGGAATATTCCTGCCATTAAAACTATTAAAATTTGCAGATGGCAATGAGTATGTTATGCAACAGAGAGTTAGCACCTACTTGAAAGGACCTCGCTTTGAGGAACAGTGTGATTTTTGGATGCACAACTTGTTCAGAATCCTTAGTGAGCTAGAATAACTTTACATCACAACAAACCTTTTAATCATCTAGTAGTTTTTGTTTCTTGTTTTCTTTCCATTACATCCCTTGGGAATATTAGGATTATCTGTGTGTTTTACCCTCTTTGCCATAGCCAAAAGTGGAGATGGATGCTACATCTGCAGGGATCTTAAAGCAACAAATTTGTACTTCTTGATAGAATTTTTTTATGTCATGATACCAGCATGTGTGCGAAACCAAAGGAACAGTTTGAGCAAGCAGTCAGCTGCTAATTATCTGCACACTCAACCTGAGTTGAATTAAGCAGAGGCAAATTAGAATGGGAGTTGCAACATTAGGTCATGTTTTACCATCATGTACAGCACAGGCTAGTTTTAGCCTTCCAAAAGTCTAATGTAAAACTCAGGGATGTTGTTACCAACCTGCCCTTCCACTCCCATGCCTAGAAAAACCTTGGAGGAGGAAAAATTGCTGTGCAAAGCTATGGTTTGCCAATGCGGAGAGGACAAATAGCCTTGCTTTTTCTCCTCTCCCCCAGTGTCAAATCTACAGTGTAGGCTCATGTGGAAAAGTTGGCAAATGCAATGGAAAGGGGAAGCAGGGACTGCTGAGCAGGGACACTCAGAGTTAATATACTTTCAGCACTATTAATTCTGTATTGCACACTATTGTTTTCTTCTGCACGTCACAGGAGTCAGAGTGCCTTGTGGGGAGAGTCAGGCCATGACAGCACAGTCACTGAATAAGCTCCTTTGCAGTGGTTGAGGAGAGGGCTTTGCCTGCGTACACGGGGATTTGGGACTGGAGTCCTGAGTATTGCTCTCTTTCAGATACTGTCCCGCTACCTCTCGTTTCACTGCTCTCAGAGCCTGGGTGCAGAGGAGATGCTTCCCGTTGGTAGACACAGTGAGGCAGCGGAGCCGGAACCACTCTTTGTCTTTTTCAAGACAAACAACACTTGGATGCATCCCTTTGTTTACATGGTAGTTGTAAACTGCAATCCTCTACAGTTTGAATTTTAACCAAAATCACTGGTGTCAAGACATCAGGGAGCTCTCCCTAAAAATCTCAGGCCAGGCCCCCAAAATCAGTAGCAGCATTGGAAAAAACCCACATAGCTAGAATACACGTTGCCCATAATGGCACTCAGCAGTGAGATAGCGCATCAATCTATAAGACATATCTGCAGCCTAGCTAGAGAAAACAAATTCAGGCTAGAAGCCTAAATGCTTCCGTATAGGGATAACTCAGGCATGCAGCAGACTTCAGTGGAAACTACAGAAGTTCTAACTACGTAATGTCGATCACCCTTATTGTCAACCTTGGCTATGCATGGGACGGAAAAGGAGATCATTTATTAACTGCATAGAAGGCTGTCACTACAGCAGATCTGTCTCATACTCTGTCAAGTAGAATACAATTTGTCAGTTCCTGTGTAGCAAATTATGATGATAGCCGTTTAAAAACATGTTTGCAAGCAGTCAGCTGGCAAGTGCATTGTACAGTGGCCCATCTGTTACAACAGTAATTGGGTCACCCACTCCAGAAGAAGCTGTTTCACCCATGTAGTGACAGAAGCAATGACTTCATATGAAGAAAGCCTGTATCAGCCCAGGGATTCTAACAGTGGGATAGACGAAAGAAAATATTCCTATGGAACCAGCTGGAAACAGCAGACCCCATTAGGCACGTGTTCAACTGAGGTTCTGGAGCAGGTCTATTTGCACCTCAGAAATGATGCTGAAGGAAAACTAGGAAAAAGGTTCTGAAAGTTAGCATTACAGAGGGGACTGCAACCTACCTAAAAGGAGGGTTGCCAGGGATAGCTGTTTTCCTGTCCAGCACTACAGGTCACCAGCTTCAGCATCCTTCTGTTAGCACCAGGTACTGCCCATCTGGAAGGTACTGGTATATTTTAAATTTTTAGGTTGGCAATTTTAATTTGGAGTTCCTTCTTTAATAAGAGTTAATAACAGAGCTGGTTTCTGATTTAAAGGTAATCAGGTTTTTGGCTGAAAAAAACAAAAGGACAAAGTTATAAGTCCTATTTTACCTGTTCATGACAGAAGAATAAGGCCTTCCTCTACATTCAGTATTTATTCCTCTCCTCTCTTCTCCTCGCAATTATCCATTAGAATAACTTTGCTAGGATTGTAACTCTTCTCTATCCCTAGCAATTTTAAAAGCTAGAGCACCTTCCTTTCTTGAAGTTAGGCTGTAGTCTGAACAAGAAATAATTGTTACAAAAACCTTATGTTACCTCATCAGAGTGGATTTTTTTTTCAATTTTTAACCCTTGAATTTTTAAATTTTCTCTTCTGAGACAAGCTCCATTACTATGTGTACAGAATGAGTTTCTGAGAATTCAGGTGCCCATGATGCCTTGGCCACCTCTGCAGTACAGAGTCAGGTAAGAGCTTTCGAAACTCAACAGCTTCTCACTGACACAGATATATAGAAGATATATAAAACAAACTGAGAAACTATGCAAAACTTCCACTCAAATATAAGGGAAGCATCTTATAGCTTAGAGATTAAGCACCAAAAAATACATACATATTCTCCAAATGAAGTCCAAAACTTATTTAGTGGGAAGAAACGTAAAGTAGGAAGACAAAAGGAAAGTTAAATCCTTCTCAAATGAAGCTTCATACATCGTACTTTCCCACCAGTTCAGCCTTTGCGACCACCAGGTCACTTCTATCCTCATAGCTAGTGAATCTCCACTGCCAGCAATGCGCGAGTGGAACTTGTAGCTACATCAGCCATTTCCATCACTTCTTTCACACTGGACTTTAAAATTCACCAAAGTATTTAACAGAGTCATCACTTGAACAAGACAACAGTTGCTCATTAACGTTTGACTGACTTAAGTCTAGCAGACTGCATCACTGCCAATCAATTCACCGTAAAATATGCAGTGAAAACCATGCAGCAAAGACAAGCTCATCACATTTCTGCCAGCCTGGGCAAAGGGCTTGTTGCTAGTGGTAAGGAAGCTGACTCCAGAAAGAGGAGTTGAATGGTAGGACTGAGGCAGACACGGTAATATTCAAACATCTTTTCAATACATGGGAGCATGTTATCCATGTAACATCAAGCCCCACAGTGCAAATAATCTTTGTGTATTCTTCTATTGCACCATTCTGATGGCACTTGGAGGCCCAGTTTTCTATGCATCTGCACCATATTAGCCTTGTGGGAAATGCATGCTGTGTTATGAGATTGGTCTAGTTGGACCACCAATTAAACACTTATTTGAACACCCAGCTTTATACTAGGGCAGATGATTACTTTTTATTTTCCTGCACTGCTAAGAAACCTGGAATTTGTTCACATATAGTCACTTAATACTATAGGCATGGTACTCTGAGCAGCTGCAAAAGCAGACAACGCTGAACTTCATCTAAATTCTTTTCCTCAACCAGGTCTCCTTTTTCCTACAGCATTAGCCTCGCATTTATGGGACAGCCGAAAGATGTGCCATCTAGAGGGACCTGGACAAGCTTGAGATGCGGGTACATGTGAACCTCCTGAGTTTTAACAAGGCCAAGTCCAGGGACCTGCACCTGGGTTGGAGCAAGCCCTGGTATCAACACAGGCTGGGGAATGAAGGGATGGAGAGCAGCCCTGCTGAGAAGGACTTGGGGGTACTGGTGGGTGAAAAGCTGCACATGAGCTGGCAAAGTGTGCTCGCAGCTCAGAATGACAACTGTATCCTGGGCTGCATCAAAAGAAGTGTGGCCAGAAGGTTGAGGGAGGTGCCTCTACTCCGCTCTGGTGAGACCCCACCTGGAGTCCTGCATCCAGCTCTGGAGTCCTCAGCACACAAAAGACAAGGACCTGTTGAAGGTGGTCCAGAGGACGGCCACAGCAATGATCAGAGGGATGGAACACCTCTCCTATGAGGACAGGCTGAGAGAGTTGGAGTTGTTCAGCCTGGAGAAGAGAAGGCTCTGGGGTGACCTTATTGCAGCATTCCAGTACTTAAAGGAGGCTAATAAGAAAGATGAGTACAGACATTTTAGCAGGGCCTGTAGTGACAGGAGAAGGGCCAATGGTTTTAAACTAAAAGAGGGTAGATTGAGACTAGATATAAGGAAGACATTTTTCCCCGATGAGGGTGGTGAAACACTGGCACAGGTTGCCCAGCAAGGTGGAAGACGCCCCGTCCCTGGAAACATGGCAGGGGGGGGGGGGGGGGGGGCTCGGGGCCCAGGTCAGGTTGGACGGGGCTCTGAGCAACCTGATCTAGTTGAAGCTGTCCCTGCTCATGGCAGGGGGGTTGGACTAGATGGCCCTTTAAAGGTCCCTTCCAGCCCAAACTGTTCTATGATTCTATGACCCACAGTAAGTTTATAAAATATCTGCTGGCAGATGTGATTAGCAGGAGACTTTGAAGGTGAACGTCTCAGTTTCTCTTCCTTGTACTATCCACAACCTTTCTTTGATGATCCTGGCTTGAGGCAGAGACACAAACTGATCCACCCAGGACGGTCTGTTAAGTGGCTGCCTTTAAAACAAACATCATCAATGTTTTACAGATCAGCCAGCAGGGGTCCTGCCTTTGCCAGTGATGAAAATACACTTAAAGGTCTCATTGTTAATTGGGTCATGTTCTTTCTGGTGGAGCTTACTGGGCCTTGAATTCAGTCCTTTCCCCTATGCATATAAATATTATACTCGTAATAATACAACAGTAATATGTTTATTATGTTTATTATCACTGCGCCAAGTAGCTGTATTCATGGAGGAAGACCCTATTTTGCTGGATGTTACACAAGCCCAGAATAAAGCAGGCAGCCCCGGCTGAAGGGGCTAATGATCTAAGTAGGAGGCAGGATTCAAAGCTGGATATAGACCAGCTGGCGTAGGAGGCCAAGGAAACAATAAGACAGCACTAATCAGTGAATATGCTGTGATCTCAGCATAACAACTCTCTGTTGACAAGCTTTCAGTAGAAAAGCATTTCCCCCCCTTGAAACAATAAGAAAAAAACATTTTTTAAGAAGAAAGTAAAAAGGGTGAAAAAAGGGTATATTAACCTTGCATGTTTATTGGGGTCAACTCCTAACTGTAAAAGGGCAAGTTTAGAAGAAAACCCAGGAGTTCTTGTTTGAAAAATAAGGGCTAACGCTTGGCTTAGGGTGGGTGGATAGACAATGGGGACCTAGAAAGGGAAGAATGACACAAGATGGAGCAAAACAGAATATGCAAAAATAGGAGTGACATGTTCAAAGAGGCGTATTTGGGAAATATGCTTTGTAGTACCATTCTGATCAGACAAGGGTAAATTTACCAATGCTGCAGGAAAAAAAAGTTTCAGTAGTCAAAACAAAAGACAATGAGAGCCTGGATGAGATTTTAGCTGA
The DNA here is from genome assembly GCF_000687285.1 of Phaethon lepturus. Lineage (NCBI taxonomy): Eukaryota > Metazoa > Chordata > Aves > Phaethontiformes > Phaethontidae > Phaethon > Phaethon lepturus. Next base: position 6,002 of record NW_010525761.1, on the reverse strand, counting down.
GCATGTGTTGACTAGGTCTCTACAGGTATTCACTCAAATAGAGTAATAAAGTACCAATTTAAAGTAGAAAAAGGCAATTTCTATGAAACTAGTAGATTAGAAAATCTTTACAACCCAGCAGTTGTAGTTACATAATTAATATGTTGGTCATCTTAAATAACACTCATCAGCTTCGAATCATACTTATCCTTAATTTCTTTTTTCCTTTGGTCATTATTTGAAAAAGTTATGACTACCCACAACTAGAACAACAGTACACACAGTTAGAACTCTTTAACAGTGTGCTGTGGGACAAAGTATTCAGCTAGCACTAGTGTTACTATTCAGGCAATACACATTGCAGAGCAATGGATTTAGCAAACAATGTTATTTGATAGCATTTGTGGACAAAAAACTTTGTAGTTCTTGGCTCTCTAAATCCATGCACCAGTACTGAATGATTCCTGCAATGTAATTTAATCTTTTCCGTGAGACTTTTAACTACAATGGAAAGGGCTTGTTTAATTACACAAGTTTAATTTTTCTGTAAAATTGTAGTATTACACCTACAGCTTTAAAAACACTAGAATAGCTTTCTGCTAACCAGTCTTGACTGGTTTCAACATCTTTTTTTTTCCATCTATTATATTTACTGGATTTCTGGGAAACAGTTATGATATAAGGAATTGGAACTGTTTCTCTAACTTTCTGGCAATATTAAAATTACTTTTCTCTGTGTTGTACAGTTTCCCCTCTAGATGGTAGAAGAGAACAAACTCTAAGGTACTTGCACTGTGATGACTGGGATGATACTAAAGAGAAACAACGTTGCTGGTGAAGTTACTAAAGAGAAACAACGTTGCTGGTGAAGTACAATGCAAAAAAGCTGAAAAGTCGTGCTATATTAAATTACCTTTGTGTTCTGTTTTCATTTGACATAGGTAAGAAGAGTCGTGCTGGATACACTGATGGTTCCTAGTAAACTTAAACCTGGAACTCTGAAGGAATGTTACTATCAAAAACTTTCATGCACTATGATTTGCCTTTACATGACTGTTCTGCAAATCCTTTCTTAAGAATACAAACATAATTATTTAAATAGTTCTTTAATATAAAACATTATTTCAATACTCCTGGATGTCTTTGGTTTTCTTTATAAAATCCTTCTCTTGATTTCCTTAAATGAAGTTGAACTGAAATCTCCACATGTCCAATAGTTACTGCCTGGATCCTGAACTATTTCAGTGGACCTTTACCTTTTTCATATTAGTTATGAGTAATCCTTATTAAACTTCAATTTTTGCAATTTCTTATTTTGTAAATCACAAAATGCCCTTCCAGGTTTTTAGTTTCAAGCTGTATTACATGGAGTTTTCTACATCTCAAAATGTTCCTGAATGAAGAGTAGTAGAGCTCACAAAAAGATTCGATATAAACTGTCGTCTTTTCTATTTGCTAGTAAATGGAAAAAAGAATCCTTCTACATTTACATGTGCCTGCCTCATGACCACTGGTTTTATTAAAGTCAAGAGATCCCTCTCAGCAGCAGGAAAAGAAACTAGGCTGCAAAATTATCTCAAGTCTAGACACAGAAGGCCTCATGTTGTTAGAATGAATGACAAGCTCTAAAGTATATGTAAACAACTGTTCATTGTCTTCTATTGTCTTTAATTTTGCATCAATAGATCCCGATTCTAATTCACTGCTATTTGAAGATATTAAAAATCATTATCCCATGATCTATGAAGCCTCCTTCAGCAGGTAGCATTCTCTTTTGATAACGGTAAAGGCCATCAGTGGCCTTTACGTGACTTTACAGCCATGCGGATGTACGGATGTTACCTAGAAAAAAATACCCATCCACTTTCAGTTGCTCAGCTTTGTTCCTTGCAAATATTGTATATCTTCTAGACCTGCAGTTAATCCACAGGCCACCATGGTTCCTATGCCTGAGTTCCCAATGTCAAAAGGAATCAGGATTTGAAAACAAACCCATTCCCCTTCCTTCTGAAGCAAAAGGAGCACAGGACTAATTTCTAGCTCATCTCTGGTGAGTTTCATTCACACATGTAAGATACCTTACAGGCACTTTCACATCAGTATTTCCTTAACTGCAGAATCAAATTGTTGGTTTCTTCCCCTCCCCGCCTTTTCTTTTCTCAACCTTTTCTGGATTCTTCCAAAATTAGTGTTGTCAAGGCCAGAGTTAAAACACCTGTGCAAAGCTAAAAGGGACTTTTTAGTCGCAGACTAACATTTCTATTGATGAGTTCATTCTAGATGTCTTACAATGTTGCTACCTACTTGGGTGATGCACCAGCAACCTTCATTCCTGCATTTCCTAACTATTAAATGACTGTCTTGGTGACCTCTCCACATTGTCCAGTGAAATGTCTTCTACTGTTTAAATCATAAAATGAAACCTTCCACTGCAGAGTAACAGTCACCATATGGAACCATATCAAATCATCACAAATCCATTAGAATTCTCGGAACACTAAGGGTGATCCTGTCAAGAAAGTATATTTGTATTTCCAGATTATTGGGGGTAGAGGTTTTGCACCCACAGAAATTAAATAATCACAGAATAGTAGGGAATAGTCCCTCCTGGATTAATAGCTGTTTAAAAGGAAATAAATAAAGGCTGAGAATAAATGTCAAGTTGGAAATTAATATGAAGGAATCTGTCCTGTTGAACACATTAAGTTTTTGGAAAGAAGACGAGAAGACAAAGTTAGCAAGGGTATGAAATAATTCAGGATAATCAAAGCTTCGATACAGAGTTGCAACAGATTTCACAATGTTGTATTGTGGGGCAATTTAAAGACTGTTAACATTTAATATTGATAAATATAAATGGGAAAAAGCAACTCTTGATTATACATACACATTAGGCTGTAAATTACCTATTACCTTTGAGAAAACAGACTTCGAAATCACTGGGGATGATGTCAGGAATTCTTGGTAAACAAAACATTATGTTACCACATAAATCTATAGTGTCTCCCTTTCAAAAACAGAAACAGAGTAGGGTGAAAAGGAAGAACAAAGATACCAATAACTTTCATATAATGAGAGATTAATGAGACTCCTCAGTGAGGACAAGAGACAGCTCAGGGTATATAAAGTTATGAATAGCATGGGGTAGGTGATTAAGGAAGGATTACTCACTTATTTCTCACAGCACAAGAACAAGACAGCACCCAATGAAATTACATGGCAACTGCTTTAAAACAAACCAAAGGAAGTACTTTTTCTTACAGCACATAATTAAATAGCGGAACTCATGGGATACTGTGGAGGTCAAAAACATAAGTGAATTCAAAATATATTAGACATGCAACATAGGTCCATCAGTGGCTATTAAACATGATATTCCAGATGAAATTTGCATCTTGGGAGGTCCTAATGTCTAGAAGCTGGGAGAGTACAAAGTAAAGGGATTGCTCTGTATTTGTCATGTCTCTTGCATACCTTTTCTAAGCATCCACAATCGTGACTGTCAGAGACAGAGGATCTAAATAACATTTTGGTCTGATAGATTATGGTTACTTTTATACCTTGTAGGTGGTCCTGCCAGTGGAGAAGGGGGCAACAGACCGTGACATACAATTTCCATGTGCAAATTAATTTATAAACCAAATGCGGCAGTGGCACAAAGATATTCCAGATGGGTCTATTCAAGCACGGTAGAGCGTAGGAGAGCTTTCTAGTCCAAGTGCCGAGTATCACAAAAGTACCTTTGCTGAGCCAGTTTGGGTCCAGGAGTGTGCTCTTGGTTGGATTTAGCCCTATTGAATGTCCTTGGCTCCAGGCACTGCTAGTTCAAGTGTCTCTTACAGTAAGGCTTCCCTTTCCAGGGGCGCAGACTCCACATAACACACTGCACTGCTGGATCCACACATCTGTACTACCTTGGAACCAAGCTAGCAAAGCTCCCCCAAAGGAGGTGCACCAAAGACTACGTTGAGGAGACATCAAATCAAGCTCTCCTGCTGACAGCTCAGGTTTGGAGGTGGAATATACCTTCCCCTTCTTTTGAGATTGTACCAGCCTTCCGTGACTGTAAGATGTAGAGCTGACAGTATTGTGCTTACGTGTTTGAAAGCTACCAGCTAAACATGAAAAGGAGCACTGAAATTCAATAGTTGTTTTCAACAGTAATAATTTTTCTAATAATAATTCCAGTTTTCTTCCCTCCTGTTGCCACTCTCATCTTCTCCTCTCTCCCCAGTGCTTTCATCTTAATTCTATCTTGCCTTTCTTCTCATACTTCTGTCCCACCCCCTTCTTGCTGATACACTGCCATCACCAATTCTGTTCTCCTAACCATAGCTCACTTTGCTTCTGTTCCTTTGTATCTGTAGCCAACTTTCCTCTAGTTCCCTTCACTGGGCTTCTTGTGCTAACCCACTTCAGAATCACCGTCTTCCTCCTTCTCCTGCTCTTGCTCCTGGCTTTCTCCATCTGTCCTTTTCTCCTTCCAGCTGTTTTCTGGAGCAGCTGTTTCCACCACTGCACAAAGCCTAGATGGCCGAGTACTGACTATACAGAGACAGGCACGCTCTTCTTGGTTCCTCTGCCTGGAGCCATGTGATATCCCACTCTGCTCTTGTAGTGGCAGAAATAGATGGGAGTCCAGTCACACGGAGGAAAAGTGAAGGGCTTGAAGAATGCTTATGGTCTTCAGAGATGCTATATACTGACCCCCTAAGTCTCCACATGGATTATGTGTGGCTTTTTCCCCCAGAACTCCAGCAGTTGGTCACTCTTGAGTAGTTTCACAAGGACAATGAAAGGCATTTCCTTGATTCCAGGAAAACTACCACATCTAAACTTAAAGTCACCATCCCAGAGGTACAAGATTTCCACAGTGAAAAAACTTTGAGAGTATCTGTAGTGTGCGTGCAATAAATCACTTTTATTCTGTCCCCAAAAGCAGGTCAATGGTTTTAGCCAAAGCTCAACAAGCAGCCCGTGGCAGATACAGCCTGTGGAAAGTTCCATCCAGATCGTTTCAGGCTGGCAAATTTTAAACAACTAACTGGAAAGAGGGACTTCTGATGGAAAATATTAAGAACTCTTATGCATGGCTACCCAGTCCTTCCAAACAGCTTACTTTAGCTACTTAAAATATGTGTGTGCATGTATGTATATGTATTTATAGATATATTCAAACCGGCACCACTAAAACAACGCTGTTCAGAGAATGTTGTTGCTGTAAAACTCTTTTCCTACTGAAAAATATTGGCATGGGTTTTCCAGCACAGCACTCACTTGTACGGTATAAGCAGGACACCCTGAGCATGGCATGCTACTGTTTTAAGCCACTGCTACAGTTTCAGCTACCATAGTTGGCAATTATTTGAAGAAGAGAAAACGACAGGCCTATTAAAAAGCCTGAAACTGAGCCTGCAAAGAACCTTTGGGGTATTTCAGGTTTCAAGCACGTCAGCAGCATGAGCTGAACAGAAACCTTTGCAACGTTGCCCGAGTTCTCCTTGCAACACAATACTACATTGTCTGGGGAAAGCTAAGAACACTCCTTCTGCAGATAGATGATCTTGGCAGAAGTACCTTTTTAATGGGCATATTTCACTTACAAGATAAACATATCATGTAAAACTCCTGCTCCTTTTTCAATTTTTCCCCCTATCAAAGAAAAGCCACTGTTTCCCCAAATCACATGCATCTTTGTTGCCAGCAACGTGAACCACAAGCTGAATGCTTGGTAATTCTCCATTAAAAACAGAAGTACTCTTAGGAGCAATGACTAAAAAAAAATAATATCCGTGTTAAAAAAAAAAACAAAACAAAAACCTTCTTACAGCTGTTTCGGTTGTGAAACTCCAGCTCGCCGCTGCTTGGGACAGCTTGGCCCTGCCGGTGTCAGGGAAGTCAATGCCTCCGGCAAGAAGCTGGGTGAAGGAAACCCGTTTTAGCCGTTGGCGCGGACGTAACTGACTGGAGCTCGCCCGGTAGGCCCGGTGCCACTGCGAGGGGGTGGCGTGCGCCCGCACCGG
>NW_010525760.1:0-5023 GCF_000687285.1 Phaethon lepturus | reverse complement strand
TTTTTTTTTTTTTGTTTTTGCTTTGAAAACAAAAAGTTCTTTTAGGGTTTTCTTTTTTTAATTTGTTTGTCCATTGCCCAGTAAATATGAGTTAATAAATTGACAAGTTGTCAATTTCTTTTAGAAAATTCAGAAATTTTGGATAGGTAATAAGAAAAATATATTCAAAAGTACACCTGCAAATCTATATATAACGTAGAGAGCTATTTGGAGAGCGGGAAAAAAAATCCTTTGTACAATGTACTGACCTGTTTAGCTTGTTACAAGATAGCATTAAAAGATTACAGCTTTATACAGCTTCTACACTCTTTTTCTGAGGATCACTATATGTCAGGCAATAAAATCTCAGTGTCTGCTGTATCCAGCACTTTACAGAGAAGTCTTCTATGCTTTGAGTTTGTTAAGTTGATTTTTCTTCCTGAGAACAAGAATTTTAGTTGTTTATAGTCATGAGCAACTAGTGAGCACTGGCTGAGCTCCTCTTTGTATATGCCACATATGTTTTTAATACTGTATGTTTCATGAACTTTGGATTTTGGGGTTTCATTTCCGTTTCTCATTGCCTTTCTTGGCTCAAGGGGGAAATTCAAGACATCAGAGAACATCAAATTCATCACTTCTTCAAAATGCAGTGAGACCTCAAGACAGACTGATTGCTTTAGAAATTAATTTAAATAAAAATAATTAGTTAGCATTCTTTAAAAAATAATAATTTACCTCTGCAGAGAAATCCTTCTGGAGAATCAAAACTTACTGGAATTATGCCTGGGGGTGATCCAATAGCTCAAGAATAAATACATCATTAACCAATTACACATAATGACACTAAGACATGTTAGTTGTGATGCTGCTCAGGTGATTTATTACATTTACTACAAAGAGTCTATTTCTAATATGTATTTATTAGAGAAAACATTGTATTTATGCAGTACGTAATACACAGCTTTAAATCTTGTATGATGATACAATAATTTCAACACTCCATTTCTTTCTAAAAAGAGGAAAATAATGAACCTTGAAAACAGTCTGTAATACATCAAACTTATATCAAAGATTTCCTGAATTATCCCAGACTTTATGAACTTAAAGCCTGATTTGAAGATTGTATTTCTGGGATTACTTTAACTGAATCCTCAATTTAATTTGACTTCTAGTATTATCTAACAGAAGAAACACAAATTAAGACATATTTTTTATACTAGAAATTAGGAAGGAAGAGAAAGGAGAATGGACTTTGAGAAAGATTGCCTGATCATGTCCTGGAGCTGAATAAAAGTGTATTTTGTTTTGGTCTTCTTGCATCCAAAACATTAGGAAACTTTACTAAAAAAATCAGAAGTACAAGAGAAAAGTAATTTTTCTGAAAAGGGAAAATCTATAGTGCCATAAGCAAGCTCTTTCTCTAGCTCTCATTCATTGTCATAACAATATATATGAACCACTAAACTATATTAGATATTAGATTTCTATGGCAAAATAGCATTGGTGCATAAAAAGTAAAAGAAAAAAATAAAAACAAAAAAAACTGAAAGTGCCTACCCAACATAGCAAACTAGAGAAGGAATAAATGACATATTTTATTCACTGATATAACATTATTTTGGAAGCCACAAATATGCTTATGATATCACACCATATAGTTGACAGTTTTCAGCACTACCTTTTGCTATTGTGGACGCTGGTACAGACTAGCCCTTAGGCATGTGTGAAGAGTTGCTACATAAGGAGCACCTCTAATGTTGGCTGGGTAGTCAGAGAACTCCCTGTTCCTGCAGGTCTGAAAGGCATCCTCTAATCAGGGCTTGGAGCTGCTTGCTACAAACTCTCCCTCTCCATCTACAATCTCTTCATTTCTGTGTTACTCTACAGGACTTCCTTTTTATCTATTTCATACCCACCACCACACTTTTCCCCTTCCCTCCTCTTTCCATGAATTTTAGCTTTCATTAACAGGTACATCTTAAAAAAAAAACAAATGGGAGACCACTTCATTCTTTCTGCCATTGTCTTATCTTGGTGCTATTAAGAATGTCCCACACACTGTATACTTCTTGTTAATTTGTGATGAATACTGTATTAATGGAATTTATCTTCTATACCTAGCATAATATTATTATTCTTCATTGGCCTTTAAGTGCTTTTCTAATAAGTACTATTAATAATAAGACCTGTAAGAGCCCATGTTCTTTTCTTAGTTGCACAGCTGTGAATTATTGTGAATTACTGCTCTTTCTGTAACAAATAATTCCTGTTTTTTTAGTGTAAATCTGATCAGAAACAAGTTTGTTTGCTTGTTAGTTTTCTTTTAACTACTGGAGGTCTCTAATGTTTAATGGGCTAAACAAATGTCCAATAAATTAGTGGGGACATCAATTATTTTGGCATAAATCCAATAATTCATTTGAACATGAAGGACATGACAATGGAGAAGACATCAACATGAGCAGAGCTGAATCACGTTGTTCTGGGCAATCTGAACCACAGGTCCTTGTGTGCAAACACTCTGACCATCCCTGCTGACCGTGCTGACCAGGAAATATCAGGGAATAGAACTGGTGAAGAATTACTAAGTAAAGGTTGATCTTTGTCTTTGATAACTCCAGTGCACCTGGAAGACACTGGAAATCCATGACATAGAGTATTAGAGTTCCCTGCTTAAATGAATCCTTGTTGCTACTTCTTGCTTTTCTCCAAAGTCCAAAAGAAAAGGGAAAATGAGGAATTGGGCATTGCTGAGTACCTGTTACCAACATAATAATGCAATGATTACCCTACAGTCTCATATGTGGCATCTACAAGAATGAGCTACTACAGCTAAAGAAAATAACCTGCCATTTGGTCCTCTTGGGCCAGACTGAGATTTTCTGGGGGAAATGAGGAGCAAACAACCAAAACTCCACCAGAAATATATTATTATATTGTTATGTTAAAAAAGGATATATCTGTAGTTCTTCAACAATCCTTCATGTTATTTTTGAAAAAAAGACATGCACACTCTCAGAAGCCTGGGCTTTTTATGATTTCTCTTTGCAATTTATTTATCGAAGTTGAACTTTAAATGACAGCAAATTTTGGTTTTGTTTGTGTACTGTAACAATACAGTGTAACACTGGAAGCAAGAAAATGTTCCCTTTTTATCTTTCATGTTCAGCTGCACAACAAATATGTTGTCAAATTTGTGCTCAGTTCAGGAGCTAAAAGTTAATGTCAAATCATCAGTTTATATAAACAATATTGCTTGGATGATTCAGTGCTAATTTATACCAGCAGAGACGATGCGAACTGAAATACTTAGAATGCCATATCTTACCTGGAGGGCAAATGCAGACATCACAAAGGATTTGCCAATTATGAGCCACAGGGAGTATAGGAGGTTAATGCAATATAGCTTTACTTTTGCAGATCTGGCCACAAATCTTATCAATACAAAGTCCTGATATCTTATCAATCAACAATAAATTTGGAATTTTATTTTTTTAATTTCATTTTCAGCTTCACCCTATTCCTGTGCATCACAAAACTACAGATCTATTTGTAGCATGTTTTAGTCTTGGCTTGCACTGTACTAGTTTAGGAAAATTTTACATCCAAATTAATGTATACAGATAACACAATAAAAGAGTGTGATTGTCTGACTCTGATATTATTAGGATGCCCATTTTTGAAAACAAAACTTCCTTTTTCTTAGTAAATAACAGCTACTATCTTGTATTGATACCCCATCCTGCAAATGTGAATTAATGTTTACATTTAATCATAACTAAAGTGCTTTTGGGTCAGTGAAATTAGGGATTTTTTATTAAAGAGAAATTAAAGTGTGTAAATGTTTTTGACATTAAGATTGGAGATAAATTTTGTGTATGTTAGAGAAAAACAGGAACATACATAGGCAAGATAGAAGGTTTGTACATCAGCAGATCATGACTCTCCTGCTCTAACTGCTGCGGTATCTTTAGTGTCTTCTATTTCAGATTAATGAAACTCTCTCCCAATTAATTGAACTCTGAGCTAAAATTTTAAAGTCTAGATGTTACCAGAAATGAGATATCTGTATTGTTATGTGCAACTAGAGTATCTTAAATTTAAAAAATCAAATATCTCCCAGTAGAAGAAAGATCATCTTACATTTAAGAGTACTGTATTGGAATTTGATGTATTTGGATTCAGTTTCTGGCTTTTCTTCTAACCGTGTTTCTATGACACAGAGCAATCTCCATGGACTAGAAAAGGTCTCATCAGATACAATGGAGCAATGCTATAATTTAATCCTTATGATCTGCAGCTTCATTCTGTTCCACTGAGATTGTGATCCTTCCATTTGTGAGAAAACGTACTGAGGAGAAATCTAGAATCCTTTGTAGCCATGAAACTTTAGTAATAAAAGTAGCTCTACATAACTGCGTAGAAAGATCTACCTACCTAATTTGTTGTCTCGTGTGTTGAAACAGTTGTGAAAAGAAACACATCTTCATCACTCTACAGTGTTAGACTGAATGTCAATATGCATTATGACTATTAACCTAACAAATAAATACACGCAGAGTTTGTTGAAATTCTTTACTATTGCAGATATATGCTGAATCTGAAGTTTTAGAAGATTTTACTTTGCTTACGTTATTAAACTACATTATTTTTTTTATGCCCTATTATTTTCATCCAGCACTCGTCTATTAGCATTTAAGTTCTACCTGTTTTGTGATTTTTTTTTTTGGTATTAAGCAGAACTATATTAATATCTCTACAATAATTTAGTTCTTTCATGGGTCTGACACACTTAACAGGTATTGCAGGTTCTGGCCAAATTTCAGGAGGATACATATAGTAAGTTTAGAATAATTAATTCCACAATCATCTGTTATGGCAACCTTAAAAGCAGAAGATTTTTTTTTCTTTTACTTTTTTTCTCTTTTTTTTTTAGTACCTTAAAATCTGATTAATTCTACACAGTAACATCTCTCTGAAACAACAAAACTGCTACACTTGTAGAATCACAGAATAGTTTGGTTGGAAGGGACCTTTAAAG
>NW_010525759.1:62404-83274 GCF_000687285.1 Phaethon lepturus | reverse complement strand
CCCCAGCCCCGGGAAGGAGGGCGGGGGTTTGTGTACGGGCCCGCCTTTGCCGCCGCGGCCGCCTTGTGGGTCTGGGTCTTCACGGGTGCCGGGCCAACCCGCCTGGAGTTAGCTTCGGGGAAGGGTGAAGAGCTGGGGATCTTTAGTTACTTATTTCTTTATAGCCTGGATGCTCTCAAGTTTGTTATGGCTTCGCTTGGAGAAAGGGTAACGACCCCTCTGGTAGCAGAGAGCCGGGGTAATAACGTTAGGCTTAGTGTTATGCCTCTCTCAGGCTTTTTTAATAGTTTTAAACTACTAACGTCTTTTTTTACAAAGTTAGAAAAGTTAACTCTGTGTGTGTGTTCATTTTCAATATACATTTTACGATGAAGCCAAAATTCAGACTTCTTGGAAGTGCAAAGACCTATGATGATTTAGGTGTTTCCTTGTTGTCTCTACAGAAATGTGGTTTTTCGGAACTGTATTCGTGGCAAAAGCAAAGGAAAACAAAGCAGGAATTTTGTCTTCATGACGGACCACCTTATGCCAATGGTGACCCTCATGTTGGCCATGCATTAAATAAAGTAAATATTTATTCATTCATACTGTACTCTTTTGAAGTGGTAAATCCTTTCCATAATGTGCTGTGTGTTCTTCAGTCCCATTTAAATCAGTAGCACTTTAAAGTATTCAACATTTTGGTAGACAGGACTTTTAGAAAGCAAATGGTGCAGTTATGTAGATACCGTATGATGCCACAGTGACGTAGATACCATACCATGACATAAATACCATCTACCAGTATATGGTACCTATATGCTGAGTGCTCATTCATGAGGCTGAATGTTTCACTAAGAGGAGAACATTTTTTTTTAGAAAATGCCCAGCCTTCATTCCTAAGCAATATCAAAGACACAGTTTATTTGTGTGTTGAACGTATTGCACATACACACATGGTGAGTGTATGTTTCTGTATGTGTCTGTGTAATAATGTTACTGTAATGCATTGTTGAGCTGTGCCTTGCTATTTTTTCTTTTAGGTATTTTGTGAATTTGTTGTATTGCATTTATTTTATCTGGGTATCTTCACTGGAAACACAATGACTCAGTGTTGATGTTTTTTAAAATGTAAATTTCAGCTTTAAAATAATACTCCTAAATATGTTTGGGTACGTACCAATCTTGGGTAGATTCAGTCCTGAGAATGACAGCATTACTTATGCTACAAAGTGGGAAAGACTAAAATGTGACCCACAGCTTCTTAAGGTACTAGTGCTAAAGCTTGGACTTCTGGAAATGGCAAGTTTTGGTAGGTAATCACTGGTATCAAAAAGCAATAATGTGCACGAGGCCAACACTGTAGATCCAGCTTGATCTACATTTGTTTTAAAAATGAGACCAAGTAGGATTTGGTTGCTTCAGGGCTTGCAAGTTTATAACTGCGTCTTTCAGTTATACTGCATGTGAATTCCTCTCATCAGAGGTCCTTTGAGGTTCTGCCAAAATACAAAATGACGGGGAAGACAAAAAATCCTAAAGGGACAGTCTTAAATGTAAATGTATCATGCAGCCTTTTACACTTTTTTTTTTTTAATAGGAAGTTCTTAATAATATAGCTATTCCACATGGGGGAGCTAATGTGATAACTGACCCTTGTGTCTTTTTCAGATTTTGAAAGACATCACTAATCGTTTCTATGTGATGAGAGGTTATAAAGTACATTATGTGCCAGGATGGGATTGTCATGGATTGCCAATTGAGTTGAAGGCACTGTCAGAAGTGAAAGGAGCTGAAAATCTTTCACCGATGGAAATTAGACAGAGAGGTAAACTACTATTTGCAATATTTTTATAGAAAAAGTTGGCTTAAGTATTTGTACATCCTACACAGCATATTTTGAATTTTATGCTTTATAAATATATTTTATACTTTATTGTGCGCTTTTCTATTAGGCGTTAGTAACACTTTCTAGGATCATTGTACACAGAGTACAATGTAATCTCATGAAGTGGGATAATTGAACACAAGATTAATTTGTTGCTGTAATGAACAATGTGTAGCACTGACCATGGGTTTAAAGAAACAAAAGGACCGAGGATTTGGATTTCTGCTTTGCATAACTGTGTAGCGGCATGAAACTGGTATTCATCAGATAATCATGCTTTTGGGTTTTGAAGACTGAATTTGCTGAGGAGCTAAAAAGAAGCGCCTCATAAACTGGCAGTCCCTGCATGAGGAGGGGATTGGACCAGATGATCTCCAGAGGTCCCCTCCAACCTCAACCATTCTGTGGTAAAAATTTGGCTTCATCAGGGCAGCTTGGCTCAGTGTTATAATTAGGGATATATTTATTGACTCTGCTTTTAACAATACTACAAAACCATAGGGGTGATCCTTTCAGAGAAAGTTTGTCTGTGTTTATATGGAAACTGTTTTGAAAAAATAGCTTCAAATACCATATGTATTGAAAGACAACAACATTCAGCTACAAAACTATTTGTAATGAGCAATTTAAACTGCTTTAGCTTAAAATTTCAGCAGTGAAATAGGTTAGCTTATTTGCAGAAGCATGTTGCTTCGAAACGTTTGGATCAGCACCAACAGAGGTGGTTAATTTTCATTCTTATTTTACATTATTTGAGAACGCATTTTGAGAAATTGTTCTTCATAACTACACTTCTTTCTTTTTAAGGAAGAGGGGAAAAAAAAGTTTATGTTCTAGAGACACTTGTGCTTTATGTCCCCTATTAGTCAAAGTGCCATTCCTGGATCTTTTTACTCTTTGCAGTCATTTTTATGTAACTGCTGCTCTGAAATAGATTTTTTTTTTTTTTTTTTTTTTGAGCCATAATAATCTGTTGCAAACATCTTTGTCTGTGACATGGACAGTGAGATTGAGGGCAGCTTAGCAAGTCTCCTGATGACACTAAGCTGTGAGGTGCAGTTGACACTCTGGAGGGAAGGGATGCCATCCAGAGGGACCTTGACAGGCTTGAGAGGTGGGCCTGTGCAAACCTCATGAAGTTCAACAAGGCCAAGTGCAAGGTCCTGCACAGGAGTCAGGGCAATCCCAAGCACAAATACTGGCTGGGTAGAGAATGGATTGAGAACAGCCCTGAGGAGAAGGACGTGGCGGGGGTTGGGTGATGAGAAGCTCAGCATGACCCAGCAATGTGTGCTGACAGCCCAGAAGGCTGACAATATCCTGGTCCGCATCAAAAGAAGTGTGGACAGCAGGCCAAGGGAGGTGATTCTGCCCCTCTACACCACTCTCGTGAGAGCCCACCTGGAGTACCGCATCCAGCTCTGGGGCCCCCAACATAAGAAGGACATGGGCCTGTTGGAGCAGGTCCAGAAGAGGGCTACAACGATGATCAGAGGGCTAGAGCATGACTCCTATGAAGACAGGCTGAGAGAGTTGGGGTTGGAGAAGAGAAGGCTCATGGGAGACCTTACTGCAGCCTTCCAGTACCTGAAGGGGGCCTGTGAGAAAGCTGGAGAGGAACTTTTTACGAGGACATGTAGTGATAGGACAAGGGGTGATGGCTTTAAACTGAAAGAGGGTAACTTTAGGTTAGATATAAGGAAGAAATTCTTCACTATGAGGGTGGTGAGGCACTGGAACCAGTTGCCCAGAGAAGTTGTGGATGCCCCATCCCTGGAAGTGTTCAAGGCCAGGTTGGATGGAGCTTTGAGCAACCTGGTCTAGTGGAAGGTGTCACTTCCCATGGCAGGGGGTTGGAATTAGATGATCTGTAAGCTTCCATCTAACCCAAACCGTTCTATTTCATACAAGTCAGTAATTAGTGCACAGTTTCAATATGTTCAGCTCGGGCTTTTCTAAAAAATGTCAATAGCATATTTTAAATGGTATTATATTGATCTTAGTTACCTAAACCATGTGCTTAATGGAACCATTCCCTTCAGCCAGAGAATTTGCAGAAAGAGCAATTGAGAAGCAGAAATCCGCCTTCATTCGTTGGGGTGTAATGGCAGATTGGGCTAACTGCTACCGTACATTTGATCCAAAGTATGAAGCAAACCAGCTGAGAGTCTTCTACAAAATGTATGATAAGGTATGTTGAACTTTTCTTAGTGTGTTTTGTCACAAGTTTCGATTCTCTTAATGTTTTTTTCTTCCCTTTCCTCTTTAGGGTTTTATTTATCAGGACTATAAACCTGTGTTCTGGTCTCCTTCAGCAAAGTAAGAATCAACTTGCTATTTTGTCTGCAAAATTTTAGCAAGGATATCTATAGCTTTTCATGTTCAAGTGTGTTTAACTTATGTTTGATATCTACCCAGAACAGCCTTAGCTGAAGCAGAGCTTGAATACAATGAGCAGCACGTCAGTCGTTCTGTGTATATGAAATTTCCCTTGTTAAAGTCGCCACCTAAGCTGACTTCTGTGATAGGTATGACTTCTGTATAGATTGTAAGACTTACAGCTTTTATTTTTGTTATAATTGTAAGTAAAATACTTCTAATTTACATCTGTAGATGGATCATCCCCTGCTAGCGTGCTAGTCTGGACCACACAACCTTGGACTGTGCCAGCCAATCAAGCAGTTTGTTACATGCCAGATTCAGCGTATGTGTCTTTAACTTGGTTCAGTGATCTGCATCAGTCCTTATTGATATTTATCAGTGAAGTTAAAAAGTTCTGGACTATCATTATGTTTTATTTAAGACATCTTTTTTGCCTTTTTTTTTTTAAAGTGTCATAACTGTAAGCTTTGTTCTCTCTCTCTCAATATGTTAATTTCTGCTTTTCTTTTTATTTTTTTAAAGTTATTTCTTCTTCCTGATGTTATCTTGACATTCTTTTGAGATTTAAGAGTGAATTGGACAAGTAGATTTTGAAACATATTTTGCTGTCATCTAGAGATGGAGCGTTTAAACAATTGGTAGCTTTATGGTGTTTGTAATTATTTAGTATCACAAATATTTATTTGTATTGTAGATATTCAATTGTGAAATGTACAACTACTGGTGAACACTTCATTCTAGCTGCAGATAGAGTTGAATCTACAGCTGCTATTTTGGACACACAGTTTGAGGTTATGTCAACATGTAAAGGTAGGTTTTAATATTGTTAATCTTAAGTTGCTTAGAAATCTGCTTATAGATGTCTGAAAACTGTGTTGGTTTTGATGTATTAAGTTTGTTTATATTTTGAGAACACGCTTTGCTAAAATAATACAAAGAGGAGGAGTAATCTGTCAGATTTTGTATTGGTGTGTTGTGGCTCAAACTGTCATCCATGGATTTCAAAGTACTACTAAAAATCTGGATTAACACTTGGAAAACTTAAACACAAAGTGGAAGTCTACACTGAAAGCAGTTTGCCTGTCTCTCAAACATTGCTGATGAGAACAAGGGGCTAATAACAAGTATGCTTGCTGACTGCTCGATTGCTAAATTCTATGAAAACTATTGAAATTACCTAGTGTAGCAAAATTGGTAGCACTATCAGATGTTGTTGTCATGTTATGTTACTTTGCAAGTTTTTCATTGTTAGGGGTGTCTTAAGCCCTCACCATAACCATGAAGAGTACTGAGGTATTGTAGATGACTGTTGTCTGTACGGGCACACTTAAAGCTGTTAAGTTTGCATCCTAACAAACTGCATAGTTTGTTAATGCAGTTAATAATGCAATTAATAGACAAACTTCTGATTCAATGTCATGAGTTGAGATTTAATGTGTCATTTGTGAACTTTATTCATTTGTCTTTACCAGTGATTCAGTGCTGGAAATATGCATGTCTAAATTAGGAGGTGAGAATGGTGGTTTCTGTGACTTTGTCTTCTCAGGTTGTTTTGGTGTCTTTCCATGCCTTCTTTTTCAGAGGGGAGAAAATTTTCTGTTTCTCTGCTTAATAGTCTTGTGTTTTACCTAATGATAAAATTACCTGCAGGTGTTCTTCTCACAGGTTCCACCTTCTTGAATCCTATGATTTGCAGATAACATACAACAGTGGAGTTGGACTTTCTTGAAAAGAAATTTAATATTAGACCTTGTCCTTTCTATCTTTTCATATATTCAGTGATTAGTTATATTTTGTTACCTTTCTGTATTTGTGTACCTAGCTGTCTGACAACAGTTCCTAAATATGTTCCTTCTAGGAAGAATGCGCTCAATGAAGGCCATTCTTTCAGATGAAGCATTCTTCAAGCTCTGTGATTCTCGACTTTCAGCAAGGCTTTACTACTAATATTCTTTTCAGTGTTTTCTTAGCCCTAAATTGTTGCTAGCTTCATTGTCCTGTACTCTGTTTATTTGTATGTCATTTAGAGAAATTAAATTGTTAGTGATAATATTAGTACTTGGTGGCAGAACTAGGAATAGATCGCAAATTCAAGGCTTTTTAGGCTACTAAATCATTACTGAGATTAGTTTCTGGAACACTGAGATAGTAGTCCCCAAGGAATGGGAATCTGTTGAAGTGTCTAGGTGGTATGTTACTACTAACAGAATACCATTGTCTAAGGTAGAAGAAAAGCTTTTTCTTCAAAGGAAAAAAAAAAACTGTGTGTAAGATTAACAACATAGAGAATCTGAATGCATTTGGACGGGGACCCACAAACAAGATATAGTAGTACATCTGAATAGAACCCTGTGCATACACTTGCTGATCAGTTGTTCCATTTCTGCTCTCGGATAAAAGAAGCTGAATGCATTAATTGTTTCTCGGTTTTCTCTTCTGGTTTTTTTTTCACTTCCAGGTGTAGATTTGGCAGATGGTTCTTGTGCTCATCCCACAATTCCTGGCAGAGTCTCTCCTCTGTTACCTGCAAATCATGTGACAATGGCAAAAGGAACAGGATTAGTTCATACAGCCCCAGCTCATGGTATGGAAGACTACAGTGTAGCTTCCCACCATCAGCTACCCACGGTACTTTATTTTTTCAGCTATTGCTCTTGATTTCCTGCAACTGTTTGATCACATGCCACTACAGGGATTGTTGTAATTTGTGCATAAAATGTGCAAATGTTTTGAAGGATTCAGATAAGTGTATCACTAATGGCCTGCAGGACTGCAGGACTGACCTTAAAGTGTATATCAAAATAAAAGGATGAAGTTTTTCATCCATCTGCTAATTAAAGCTTACAGGGAAGTGGTAGAATAGAATCAGATTTCTCTTCTCTGTTCTTAGTTTTTTGGTTTGTTCTTTTTTTTTTTAAAGGATAACAGACAACAATTTTCAGATATTGACTCTCAGTGCTCAGAATTGGCTTCTAAACCTGTATCTTGCAGACCAGTAAATCACCGGTTATGTAGGACATTATTCTTTTTTCAGCAAAGCTTTTTTTAAACACGTACATAAATACAGTTCAGTTATGCACGATCAGTTTGTGTTTGATGGAAATTAAGATGCAGAGTATTCTTTTTCTCTTTTGCCTTTTTAAAGAGGTGACTCTTGATGTTCCCAAACCTGATTATAATCATATTTCTGGTTGGGTTTTTTGAGGGTAGGGTTTTTCCAGGGGTTTTGGTTTTGTTTTCACTGTTGATTTGGAAAGTCATTGACATACTAACCAGTGAGTTCATGTAAGACAGTTGCGATATGTCTGCAAACGCAATGGTGCTCATTTCTGATACATAAGATTCACTTACCCAGTAGATTACTAAATTGCAGTTCACTAAGTCTGAAGCGTACTTAAATATAACATACTTTGCTATTCATCAGAAAAATAATTACTCAGCAGAGTACTTGTATCACTTTTGAATAGCAAAAAGGTAATTAATTGCCACATGGTATTTTATTGACATGATTAACGTATTTATTTTAAGGATTGCCTTGTGGATGAAGGTGGGTTTTTTACTGAAGCGGCAGGTCCTGAACTTCAAAACAAGAATGTCCTTGAAGAGGGGAATGAAGCTGGTGAGTATTTGATATGTAGCCATTTGTTACTTTATCAGTTATATTGCTGCAGGTATATTTTGAGGGTTCATATAAACTGAACACATTTTGAATATGGATGAGGTACAGGCACTTCTTATTATGTGTTGATCATGGAAAGGAATGAATTGAGGTTAAAAGTAGCAGTGTGTTCAAATTGGATTGTAAACTTGCCTCACTCTTTCTCTCAGTCATTCGGATGCTTCAGGCAGCCGGGAGTTTGTTAAAAGAGGAGAAGTATGTGCACAGTTACCCATATGACTGGAGGACTAAAAAACCAATGATTATTCGTGCCAGCAAACAGTGGTTTGTGAACACAGCAAGTGTGAAGGCTACAGCACAGGTATATGATTTTGTGTTCTTATGGGATGTTTAAAGACAGCTGATGCCATTTGGAATCAGCAAAACAATCTCACTACAGCTCACTCCAGAATATGTTCTTCTCTCGGGTTTACAAACACTAGTTGGAAAGAGTTATTTGTAGAAGTGACAAATGTTGTTGGTTCTTTGTCAATATTGATATAGTCCAGGATAAATACATTGACCTTATTTGTTCTTTGTATTTACAGGACATGTGTAAGTTTCTTAGAGCTACTGATTTTTTTCCCAAAAAATATTTTTAAAAATACAGTGTTTCAAGGAATTAAATCAGGAGAGACAAGTTTATCACTACTAAAATTACCTTTGTTGTTATGGCAGCCATGCATGGCAAGACATCTTTGTTTGCTCCCCTATTAATTTTGCCACAGTCCCATTTTAAATAACTTTAAAATTTATTTTTTTTTTTTTGTTAAACGCAGTGCTCTTTGAAATTATGTACATCCACACAGAAGACTCAGACCAGCACTGTAGACTGTCCTGGGTAACAGGGCATGAGGTGTTTACTCCATATTCATGTCCTTCTAGCATGAAGGGAAATATGATGGTTATTCAGCAGGGTTGTGAGTGAGTGGTAGCCCACACTCTCTAATACAGGCAGTATGTATCAAGGTCTGATTTCAAACAGACAACATAGACAACAGCATAAGACACAACGAGCTATTAAACTTCAGATAGAGATACTGATGTCATTTCTAACTCACTTCAGGGTGTGTCTGCTAGAGAATCAGAGCTGGCAAAGAAGCATAGGTTTCTCTGTGGGGACACATACAGTATATACAGCGTTCCAAGTACATTATTGAAGAGCAACATGCGGTGAAATAAATGTGACAGTTGCCGGAGAGCCTGTTATTCAGTACAGGGAGTGTAGAAGTGTACCTTTTTTTACTGGTAGCATAAGCAGTGTTTGAATGCTGAAGCATGATCAACAATTCACTGTGTACTTCATAGGAAGTGCTGAAAAAAGTGAAAGTTATTCCTACGTCTGCAGTGAACAGAATGCTCGAAATGCTGGACAGAAGGACGTTTTGGTGTATATCACGGCAAAGATGTTGGGGTGTTCCGATTCCTGTTTTTTATCAGAAGAACACAGGAGAATGCTTGATAAACAGGTATTTGTCTAGCTTTATGTACTGAAAAATGAAAGAATGAGCACTGTCTGTTGTGCTGCAGTTACACAATATTCTAAAACTTCTAACTATTTAAGCATAAACACATGTTTTTACTTGTAGTTGTTTATATGCAGATCTAATTCAGTTATAAATTAAAACAAGCAAACTCATTGCTGAAGGTGACTTGTATGTAAGTAATGAGAAGTAATTTACTGAGATACTTAAGTTACCTGAAAAGTCCCCTTGGTAATAATTTCTGCTTTCATCCCTCATCTTCAAGTTTGAGCTGGCAGTAATCACTGGCCTTTACATTTAAGCAAGGAGTAAAATGCAAGTTGTAGTTAGAATAGATTGCAACTGTAATTGTAGCGCTGTAAATTGAACAATATGCCTGTTTTGTCAAAATAGGTTTTTGCAGTTGAATAGTGACAATGAGATACCCAAAGTGGAATAAACAAATCAGTTGCAGAACAACTGCACATTGTTTCACAATCATAAAATCCTAGAATGGCTTGGGTTGGAAGGGACCTTTAAAGGGCACCTAGTCCAACCCCCCTGCAGTGAGCAGGGACATCTTCAACTGGATCAGGTTGCTCAGAGCCCCGTCCAACCTGACCTGGAATGTTTCCAGGGATGGGACATCTCCCACCTCTCTGGGCAACCTGGGCCAGTGTTTCACCACCCCCGTCGTGAAAACTTTCTTCCTTATATCTAGTCAGAATCTACCCTCTTTTAGTTTAAAACCATTACCCCTTGTTCTAAAACAAAATTAGAGTGTTTTTGAAGAGCCAGCCTTAAAAAGTGTAAATAAGTGACCTTTAGCTGTATGATTTGGTATGTCTAAATCTTCAGATACTAGCCTTATTCTGCAGTCTTTTGGTTAAGTTAATAGTATCTGGATACTATAAACACTGCATTTCAGGTGTTCCAGGCAATGTAATGCAGAGGAAATCCAAGCTGTGCTTTAAAACAAGAAACTTCAAGCAGATATGATCCTTTTCTGTCTTTTAAGGAGTAAGAGAGTTCTGGTTTTACCCCTTTGGGGAACAGAGGTTTTCAGTTGTGAATGTCCTCTGAGAGATGATTTCATAAAAATAGTATTGTGGAGTTCCACATTCATTGTTTATTTCCATAATTGTTTTCTGTCTTGAGATATGCTAGTGTAACTCCATTTTCGTAACCTTACAACTATTTGTGCAAATTTGTTATGTGTAATAAGATTGCCGTAGCTGGAGATGAACTTAAGAAGTGTTGCAGAACTTTCTGTATTCTGGTGTGCAACAAATATACTGCAGAGAGTCCAGCATGTTTTCCACAGGCTGGACTGAACACGTAAGTATAGTAGTAGGTGAGGCTTAGGGTGTGGAGAGCAGGGAATGGACTTTAAGCAGTTAGTCCTTAGCTTCACCTAGAGTGACTGGGTGTGTAGGTGCACAGATACGTACTTTGACTCTCTCACAGCAGGCTGCAACTGTGAGAAAAGACCACAATAACCATAGTCGTTTATAGTACCTGAATAATGCTGACGCACATCAGGAAATAAAGGGATGGAGGCTCTGTGGGGTGTAAAGTCATTTTACCTGCAAAAACTGTTCCCTTACTAAAAAGTAAGTATGTGTTCACGTTAAAAAAAAAATTAGTGTCTGAGGAATACTTATTGTAGTCTGTCTGTGGAGTAGGCTTAATTGTGTTACCTGTGGTTGCTTAAAATTGTTAAATATGTAGATTAGCAACAACAACAACAAAATAAAGAGTGTAATGAACAACAGTTCAGCAGTTGGCAGTCAAACGTGAAGAGCACCATGAAGCAATAGCTCCTTCAGAACACAGAGGAGCTGACCTAGCTGGTACAAAAAGCATTTGAAAGGAGGAATGCATGGGAATTCCTTTAGGTTGTAGCAAAATTACCTTGAAAGCCAGTGACCTGTATTAAAAAGCATTTTTGTAAGTCCTTGAGCTGTGTGAGATTATTGCTCAAGTTGTACAATATGTGGCAAGTGGGGCATTTTGATGTGATAAACTATTGCAGAGTTTAACAATTTGACCTTTGTGTGTAGGTGTTTGCCTAGCAGTCACACATGTAGGTGAATGAACAAAGGGATGGTATGGCATGTTTGGTTAGAATTGATCTGAGGAAAAAGAGATATTTAGGAAGAAGAAGAGACATATCCAATATGCTTGAAAAGTAGATTTATTTCACTTGACTGACAGCTTCTGATGCTTGTTTATAGTCTCTTTACTTTAAGATATTTTAAAGTAGAGGTGAAATTTTCAAAGAAAAGTGTAAAATACTCATGTAAAGTTAGCCATCGCAGACTTCTGTAACCAGAGTAGAAGTGCACAGAATATTGGCCTATAGAAATGACAGGCAAATTTAGAAAGCAGTCTGTCAATTCATAGGTCATTTTCCTGGACACCAGCTCTTATTGAAATAAACAGCTAAGCCTAAATATTTTGTTGCATTTGCATTATCATTTTGAAAATCATATCACAATACGTTGCTGACATATTTCTAACACTTAAGTTTCATATTTGGATTGTGTGAATAATTAATACCATTAAAACAACAGTAAGTAACTTACATTTCAAAACAAAAGCTGTTTTCTTCTCTTGAACGCTGGTTAAGTGTGCTTCCAGTAGCAGCTACTTTGGAGTTTTTGTGTGGCTATCAAAAGTAACAGCATCTCCACTGGAAGTCAGTGTAGTCCACATGGAGTTGCTGTTACATATGAGAGCACCAATGGTCAGTCTTGGGTGATCCTATTTATGTATCACCTGTAAAAAGACTTTTAAGACAAAAAAAAAAAGTCACTAAAATAAACTGCTGTGTTTCCCTCTGTGAGAGTTTCCCCTGAATTTGTCATGTGAAAGGCTGCAGAAAAGCTGTTCTTTCAAGATGCAACCGCTCGTCTCTAACAGAGTATTTTTCCGACACCAACAATCCTGTCTTTCTAAGTTGAAAGCAAAGAGCTAGATTGTAATCTTGTATGCAACAACTTTGTTACAAGATCTCCATGAGTCTTCCTGTTTGCTGCAGGGGCCCTCCCATAGCCCTAAAAGACATTTGATTGTATGATACTGTTGTCTATGGTTATAAATTTTAATACACTACTGATGATTAGATTCTTTACTATGTAGAGTATACCACATCATATTGCAATCAGGAATTTAAAAATTATTACAAAATAACAAAACCCTATATGAGAGAGAGAGAGAAAAGAGAGAATATTTTTTCATTATTGCCATTTTCAGTAAGAATATGGAGGTAAGATTTTATGCGATTTTTCTTTACAAGTGGAGAAAAAGGACTCTAAATAGAATACATGCACAAATAAACACGCTGTTTGTCAACTTTCAAAATTGAATAGATTTCAAGAGAAAACATTCTGATTCTAGGAGACTCTCTAACTCATGGAAGAGAAGAGAGAGACCCAAAAGTAAA
Source organism: Phaethon lepturus (assembly GCF_000687285.1). Taxonomy (NCBI): domain Eukaryota; kingdom Metazoa; phylum Chordata; class Aves; order Phaethontiformes; family Phaethontidae; genus Phaethon; species Phaethon lepturus. The sequence continues at coordinate 70,456 of NW_010525759.1, read as the reverse complement.
ACGAGAGATTTGTATTTCCAGTAGTAGCTCAGACCAGGTAATGTGAGATACCTGCTTTAATATGACCACATGCAATAACTTCTTTACAAATTCACTGTTCAGATATTGGTAGTAGTAATATTGCAAAGATTATTCTAATGCCTGAGAATTTTTGTCGCCTTCTCTGTGACTTTGATTAACAAGTAACTTAAATTTCTGACAAAGAAAACCCCAGTCTGTTTTTGAAGTCGATCTACCCTGCACTCTAATTTGCTTTTTAAAATATTAAGACATTTCAGCAACTTCTAAGCAATAGCAACTTACCGTAACCTAAATACTTACTGCTGCAGTATCAACGTTCACGTAAAAAAGAAGATAACTTGCCCTCTTTACTGTTGTTTGAAAAGAGATCGAGAGAACATCAGGCACTGTATTCTTCTCCTCCCGACTATACCTTAATGCTGCCTAATTTCTGTTAACACATTAAATAAGTGTTCAGCATAATCAATATCAGACTTCAGAGTGATTGGCTGGTGTCGTGGTAGCGTGGATTGCCGTAGGGGTTTCAGTGTTAAAACGTAGCAAGTGACACGTAATGCAAGTTCTTCTAGATAGCGTATGAATACAGGGCAAAGTTTTACAATGGTGTTTATTGCTAACTCGGTGAATTATCATGCTCACGTTGAAGCCCACAGATTATGAAGTGATGAGCAGTTATTTGAGAAAAGTGCTTTTTACCTGTACCTTGCATAAAAGTACTTTGCAAAAATCTTCCTCCTTACAGTACAGGTACCTTAATATAGTTGTTTCTCTCTCTCTCTCTCTGGTAATAGTTAATCATAGGATCTTGGGAAACAATTAGAGAGACAGGGTTGGGGGTTTTTTGTTTGTCTTGGGTTTTTCTAACTGTAGGAGGAAAAAGTATTTGGTGAAATGGTATCCTGGAAATCCTTGGTCTTAACTATCTCTTATAAAATGCTGTTAATGCTTGCTTACATTCCGTAGGGAAACGGAATGTAATGAAAAAAAGCTTGCACTGACAAAATGTTTGTGGCTTTTTTTTTTACTTGATTTGAAACTATGATAGGATTTTGAGAATATTGGTCAATAGTAAGTTGACTTCACAGTCTTTGACTCTATTAAGTGATTCGTAATACAAATCTGACTTTCTTTTAGTTGTCTGAAAACTTAAGATCTGTAACCTAATTGCATCTGTTAGTTCACGTGTCACTAAAATGTGTCTGTAAAATAATTCTACCCTTCATAAATAACAGTATAAGCCTTTACATTGCATAGCAATACACTTGGTAAAAGGTTAGTCCATAGTATATTTTGTAGTAATGGTGTATCTACAATGGCAGACAACTGTTGTGTGGCATTGGCAATACGTACTTACTGTAAACGAAGGCAGTCATTTTATGATGGTTTCCCAAGGGAGATTGATGGCAAGGTTTTATTTCCTTCTTGTCCCTCCCCCTACCTCCCCTGAAGAGGAGAAAAGTTCAGCCTCACTACAGGTAATACTGTTTGCACTAACACAGTGTTTCAAGTCATCCCCCCGCTCTTGTTAACTGCTCCAAATATTTGTGTGATAGGCCTGACCTTAATCTGTACCTTTTCCATTGGGGAGACATGTAATTGCAATTAGCAGTTGCAATGTCAGAAAACTGGTGGCATTTCAGGCTTTATCTCCTTTACTTAAAGCTTAGAACATCTAACAAACAGATTTCTGCTGTGACCCAAATTGAATCCAGACAGTTGCTGGAAAGCATTCTTTGTTAAGGGTATATTCCTACATATCATCCAAGGTAGCTGTTAGTTTTGGTCTCTAACTGGATTTATCACCTTTTAAAAATCCCTACAAATGCTGATATTGTCAAATACCTGTTGAATGCTTTAAAAATTTATAGATTGAAAATTAATTCATCACTTGAGTTTATGTCCCTCCACTGAAGTGTATTTGCAATATGGAAATTTTTTGTGGAAGACAGCTTAGTTGCTGTTTAAATTTTGTACTTGCTTTATGGGGCATGCTGGTAGCTTTTCCGTGCTAGTTATGGTTATGATTCTTCATTAGAAAAAATTTCTGGCTCTAATTTGATGCCAGAGCCATTAGCCGAGCACTGAATTACTTCTTCCATGAATCACTCAATATGCACTAACGTTTTATGTGGTAATAAGCACGTTTTTAGGGTAAATCATCCTCTCTTTAATTTAGCTACTCTGTCTTCTGCTGGTGACTTCCTAAGGGCCAAGTCTCACCCATGGAAGGCATAGAGACTGTGGAGAGAACTCTTGAAATACTCACTTGAAGATAACTGTAATTGTCTTTAAAGATACACTGATCGTGCATTTGGGAAGACTCAAAGGTGGAGCCTTCTGTTGGCGAGGAGTGAAAAATAAGTGTTATAGCTTGTTCTAAAATGGTCCCAGGTGCTATAGTCTGTGTCGTCACTGAAGGTCAGGGTATAAAGCCAGCCTCTTCAGTAGAAGGTACTGACCCCGCAAGAGAGAGACACATTCAGTTGGAATAGTTTTGTCCTGGGCTGAGGCAAACAACCTTCTCCTTGGCTTACTTGATTTTTCCTGAGAGCTTTCTGAATCTGAAGATTTAGCCTGAAGGAGGCAAGGCATAAGCACTTACCAGCTATCTGTCAGGAATCTACCAGGACTGGAGTTGTGTGCTTTTGTCATGGAGAAGTAACTCTTCACAACTGGAAGTATAGACAAATAGGCCTCTGCAAATATATCTGAAAGGAAAAGATACTATTCAGAACCGGAGCTCCTAAATGTTGTTTTACCAAGACAAATGTTAGCAGATGTATTACAAAGCCATAAATTGTGTCCTGTCATCATTAAACTGGAAGGTGAATGATATCCATTCTACCCTGAACAAGAATGGCGATGGTATACTAGCTGGCTGTTGCTTTGTGAGTGTTGCTGGTTAGTGGGTTTTCTCTCCAGAAAACCTACTGGGATGTTCTCCAGGAATTTACTTTAAAAAGTTGATTAATTGATGATTGATCAATTGATTGATTAATACAAAACTGTTGGTCTATCATTGCAATTTTACTCCCCCAATCAAGAGCAAAATTGCATTTCCTTCTTAGTGTTGCACCTCATGTCATGTAAGTAATAGATTGTTCTACATCATCTTGGAGAAATGGGTTTTCATGCATAAACATGCATAAACTTACATGCATGACATGTAAGATTCCACTATATGGTGGAGTGACATAGATCAACTTGCCAGCAGTGCAGAAAAAAATAGTGCTGAAGTCCAAATACAAAACCGAGTGATGACATTGAAGAAGTTAGTTCATCTGCTTTCTGTGATTTTGAGATAATTATGCCAGATCATTATTTTACTTTTTCGCCTTTCACAATACTGTGTCAGGTTGTTAGTTAATTGATTAAATCCTCATTTCTCGAGTTAAAAACTACTCTCTGGTGGACTGAGTAACACAGCAGTTTTAGTTTGAAGTTGGCAGATCATGATGATCTGCTATACTCCTTAAATACAGCAGATGTTTTAAAAATCACCTGTTTAGTAAGTGGTCTGTGAGTCAGCAAGACAAAGTGTGTGGTGGTTGGTTTGTTTTTTTAAGCTATCTTAATTTATGTCTAGACTTGGCATTAAATGATATTAAAAATCAATTCCTTATAGCCTTACCTACTGGGGATAATGATTGAATGTGTCATAAATAGTGCACAGAACTGCATGCACTTCTGGTTGTATTATCTGTTCACATCAGAAAAAATGCTTAGTTAATTTCTTTTATTTTTCTTATTTCCATAGTGTCTATTTACTTCAGGACCTTTGTCCTGGCTGGTGCTTTACGATATGAACTCATGTATTGCCTTCAGAGTGTATGTTGAATGGTTGTTTACGTCACTCCTCTATTGGGTACAGAAGTTTGTTTCCCACATCATTGGGATTAATATATTTATATGTGTGTTTCTTACCATTTGAAAAATATATTGCCAAAATGGAGGAATCCAGGCAACCAGCGGTCTAATATATATATACATGTATGTTATTCTATTCAAAATGCTGCCATTTCCTAACTCTCCATTTCCACAAGAAATGGTCTCTTTATCCAGTGGAGAAAAGAAGCCTGTTGTCAAACAAAGCAAATGTTTCTGGGGGAAGTATTTGTTTAGTTTCTGTAAATCCAAGGTCAAGAAATAGGAAGTGAAATGGATTTAAGAAGTTTTCAAGCTGCTGGCATCTTCATTTTTTTGAGTTCCCAGTTATTCAGTATTTGCAGAAAAAGCTGTTTGGAAAACATGCAGGTTTCTGTATGTCCAGGTTTTATACATCCCCACCCATCTTGGATGACAAAAGTAGTTAAGTCTTTTTCACACAGACAGAAAGCTCTGTGGAGTCTTGTCTGGATTAGAGGCTGGAAAATCACAGGTTCAAATAGCTTAATCTCTTTATCAGTATATCACACCACTTTGGATCTGGGATACTTGTAGAAGGTACAAATAACTCATCAATTCATGAACCCTTTTTTCTTTCTAACTCAGTGAAACTATCGCAGATGTCATCAAAATAGTGGAGCAGCAAGGAACAGATGCGTGGTGGACCCTTCCTATTGAACAACTGCTATCAAAAGAGGCTGTAGCAAAGGTAACTTTTTTTAACTCCAAATACAGAAGGTGCTTGAGGCAGTTTAGTGGTGGGAAATAATATAAAACCTTCATATATTCCCATGATCCTTTTCAATCTTGTACCTTCATGAGAAGGTATCCTGTGAAAGGAATATTCAGAAAGTAAGATAGTAAGTAGTAAGAATAAGACAAAATACAGCCAAATTTGTGCGATTAATTCAGGGCAGAGGTCTCCATCCTCCTCATGTTTGGTTCAGGAGGAAAGTGACATCCTAATTTACCCAGTTATGAGACCAAATATATATTGTCTTTGTCATTAAAATAGATTCACATTTTAGTTAGTTCTTCCTAAATTTTATTGTTCCTTTAACAGTTGTGTTCTTAAGCAAGCACACAAATTGTACTGTTAATCTGTCATCCCAGGTTTCTTGTAATCTTTCCTTGTTCTGTTTTGGGTTTTCATCAGTAATTATCTGAAAACTGTTGTGAAAAATTACCTAAATTATTCTGTTCACTCACAAAGTTGGTACCAGAGCCTGTGTGATACTCGTCCAGAAACCAACTCTACTTTACTTTTAGTAGCTTTGAAAACCATTGGTGACACGGAGTATTCTGTTTGTCTTACTTAATAATTGTTTTTCCTATAGGCTGGTGGTCATGATGTTTTGGATTATGTCAAGGGAGAGGATGTCCTAGACATCTGGTTTGACAGTGGAACTTCCTGGGCTCATGTTTTGGAAGGTACAGAATTAATATGTTGATCTTTCTTTTCAAACACTTGGAGAACAAAATATAACTGTTTTGCATGATGGTGTTGGTATTGGCAAAACTGAGTTAGATAATGCCAGCAGCAAACTGGTTGTGACTACTTCTAAAGTTGCTTTTGCTTGTAAAGATAAGGATTTAATTGTGGCACACTCACTTTCAGCGTAGTTGAATTTGAGATTGTTCTAATATTCTATTATGACAGATTCTGCCATGTGGCATACTGTATATTTTCTAATTGGAACATATTTGAATATAGAAGTTTCATGACACAAATGGCCAAGATACTTCACCGCTAGTTGGTAACTCTTAAATTATTTTCAGTTAGCAAATTTTGGTTTGTGCTTATGCATGCTATTTGAAGCAGAAAAAATTGAGATCAGCTGCTGAATCTAAGTTAGTTATATAATTTTAACAGTGTAGATGTACTTTTTCACTTCTGATTACTTTCAGTAACTAAAGGAGTGTACTGTGACTTAAAATATTTATACTTGCTATATGCTATTTATAGCTCCTACTGAAAGTAGTAGATATGTATTTGTACAAAGATACATTAAATATACGCCATTTGCCTGGAAGATAGTCCAAAGTCAGGAGTCCTTTCTAAAGGAGGAGGCTGGTCCCATACATCAAGTCTGTTGGACTTTAAACTCTCAGTACACAATTGTGTGATAACAGTCTTGTTGAATTATAAAACACATTAGTACCAGAGGTTTTATTTCTTAGCAACATGGCCAGGCAACAGTACCATCAGCAAACATTCATTATCTAGAAGACCTTTACATATATTAAAGTTCATACTCTTTAAAAATGTTTCTAGTTTGGTTTTGAAAGGTATAACAATGTAGTGGTATTTTATGTGTACAGTTATATACTTGCATTCTTTAAGGGCTTAACACTTCAGTATGCAAAAACTACCTCTAATCCTGTGTAGAGGAGAGACATCATGTTTCATAAGGAATAGCAGAATCGAGACACTTGACTCACTGTTAATTTGTGTAAGGTTCCCATATGGACTCTAATGTTTAATAAATGTTGTGTCTTGCACAGTACAGACTTCTTTCATGGAACCATTAAAAGTTCCTCTTCTCTATCTAGTCATGTAGTTTCATTAAACTTGCTGGAACTTGGTGTGTTTAAGGCATCTTCTTTTGCTGGTTGACATGACTGGAGTGGCCCCACTGGTTCAAAAGTCGGGGGAAGGACTAATAAGCATGTGATCTTGTAAGCCTCTCTATCTTCAGAAATAACATTAAAGTTGCATTACCTTTTTTTCCTATGTAATTGAGGCTCCCAGACACTGTCAGAAGTGGAAGTACAGTCTCAATGATTCATATGAAACTACTGTTTTAATGTACCCTTTATGAAAAATGCACTTTGCAAGAGAAGTTTGTTGAATTAATAGTTTTCATAGAACCATAGAATCACTGAGGTTGGAAAAGACCTTTAAGATCATCAAGTCCAATCATCAACCCAACACCACCATGCCTACTAAACCATGTCCTGAAGTGCCATGTCAACACGTTTTTGGGGGTTTTTTTGAACGCTTCCGGTGATGGTGACTCCACCACCTTCCTGGGCAGCGTGTTCCAATGCTTGACCCCTCTTTCAGAAAAGACGTTTTTGCTAATATCTAGTCGAAATCTCTCCTGGTACAACTTGAGGCCATTTCTTCTTGTTCTATCGCTTATTACTTGGGAGAAGAGACCAACAACCTCCTCACTATGCTCTCCTTTCAGGTAGTAGCAGAGAGCAATAAGGTCTCCCCTCAGCCTCCTCTTCTCCAGACTGAACAACCCCAGTTCCTTCAGCTGCTCCTCATAAGACTTGTGCTCCAGACCCCTCACCAGCTTCGTTGCCCTTCTCTGGACACGCTCCAGCACCTCAGCATCCTTCTTGTAGTGAGGGGCCCAAAACTGAACACAGTACTCAAGGTGCAGCCTCACCAGTGCCGAGTACAGGGTCACAATCACTCCCCTAGTCCTGCTGGCCACACTGTTTCTGATAGAAGCCAGGACGCTGTTGGCCTTCTTGGCCACCTGGGCACACTGCCAGCTCATATTTAGCTGGCTGTCAGACAGCACCCCCAGGTCCTTTTCTGCCGGGCAGCTCTCCAGCCGCTCCTCCCTAAACCTGTAGCGTTGCATGGGGTTGTTGTGACCCAAATGCAGGACCTGGCATTTTTGTTTGTCTTGTATTTCCCAATATGCTCCAGCTTTTAAAATTTTTTGCGGAATTTCTTTCTATGCCAATAAAAATAATTGGCAAGGCTTACAAAGAGGCTAACTGATGGGATTCTTTTCCAAAGTACTCTTGGGGAAAAATGGATGAAATCCAGAGAGAAATCTGAAATTGCTTAGAGAATGTCACAACAGGAAGAAGAACTTCCTGTGGCTTAAACTCATGAAAGCACAGAGGCATATGGGAGCTGGCGTGCTACCTGTAGAGTGCTTCCTCTTAATTTTGTAGCAGATCAGTGGTAACAGCAGTTATTGCTTGCCTTCTGGTGACAGTGTCATGCATGACAGTGGTTCTTTTGCAGCACATGACTTAATTTCAGGGCAACTGGAGGGATATAATAGATAAATAGGCTAAAACTGTGAGACTAACGTTTATAATTGTTTTGCTCTACCATGAACTCAAGTTATTAAAAATTATGAATCAATGATCTGTCTGTTAGTAACCAGCAGG
>NW_010525759.1:46623-62373 GCF_000687285.1 Phaethon lepturus | reverse complement strand
CATAATAAACAGTTATAGATTTCCCTGCCAGTTCCAGTCTTGCAAAAATAAGTCATTCTCTTCAACACCTCTGCAACTTGGGGAACTTAGGCCTGAGTTTTCACTGGACTTGAACTAGCTGTGTCTGAGCTTATTAAATGAGATGCAGCAGTTATAAAATGCATCCCTTTCTCTGATGACCACACATTGCTTTCAGAAAATACGGCGGGTTGGGTTAGGGGTGGGGAGGAGGAATAGGAGAGAGAGAGATTCTGGAATGCGAGGTTTTTGAACAGTTTGAAGGAATTGCTCAGTTACAGCAAACTCAGTTGCCTAAATCTTAGGTTGCATGGATACAGTTGTATTTCTAACACTTGCCCTGCTGCGTTTCCTACCAGAGACAGGGCATAGTTCTGATGGAAACGATTTAAAGTTGCTCTTTTCTCATTGAATTACCGTTGGCTTCCTTTTTGCAGGCTAGGTGTGTCAAAGGTACCACTTCTAGCTAAATGACAAATTAACCAAACCGTTCTACATCAGCAATGTGGCAGGTAGGAAGGTGCGACTTACACACTAAGATCAAAGATTTAGCTACCGTAGTCACAAAACCAAAAATGTACAGTTATAACTAGATCGTGTGTAAAGAAATGCTAATTCACTTGCACCATTGAGAGCAGATCCACAAGTGCAATGTAGTCTGAAAAACGCGCTGCTGCTGAAGCTTCCTGGGGATACTGTTTGCTCCATTAATGCTCTGTTTGCCTAATGCGGTTTTCACTAACAGTTTGTTGTTGTGCTGTCTAATCCTGTTTCTTGCTACACATGCCTCAAATATTTTTTGGAAAGAACTGTTTCATATTCTTTAATGCAATGTTAAAATTTAAGTCTGAACGCTTCAGTACATGAATAAATTCATTTTCACAGTACTGTTGTGAGGTAGAAGAGTGTTAACACACTGCCTCCAAAAAGAAGGTGTGGCAAAAGGAAAATTTGGTTCAAAAGCATTTGCTAATTTTGAATACTCAGTGCTGTGGTGCCTAGGACTATTTTTTTTTTTTTTTTTTTTTTGCTTTGAAGTTCAGTTTGTGTTCAGCCTTTTTAATAGTGCTTATTTCAGTAGCTGGCTTTGGAGTAGCCATTTTAGAGAATTCTTTTCTGTCTTAAAACTCTCTTGACATTTTCCTCATGAGCAGAGTGCCATCAGTACTACAACCTTGAGATTATATGAAATATTTTGAAAAATAATAAATATGCACATTGGACTGTATTGTGATGTGATATGCCATTGGTAAAAATCACACAGCTTTTTACCCATAGTTTTGTATCGCAATGATGGCAGCTTTCAACATCATAACTTTTTTCCTATCTTATTGGCTAATATTTAACTGAATGAATGTGATTATTTTACAACTTACCTATCTAAGTGTGTAAACTTTTGTGCTGACTGAGAGGCTTGAATTTATCTTAGCTGATTCATTCCTGGCATTAAAATACAATACGTTTAATCTAAAAGTCAAAGTCTGTAAGATCAAAGATACGGAATCTTGAAATCCAAACTAGAAGGATCGTAAATTGTAATTCTCTTTAATGACCTATGTACTATACGTCAGTGCAAAACAAACAACTGAAAAGTCTCTTCGGAGTTGTGGGACATACTGTTCCATTTACAAAGAAACGTGCGCGCTGTTCTAATTAATTTATATATAACCATCGCAACTTTAACGAAACTGAGGTAGGGGAGCTACCCGTGCACTTAAAAGGCAGGCTTTGTATATGCAAAACCCGTGTTTGTATTTTACAGAGGTAAAATGTTCAGGCCTCCATTAACTTTGTAAGCTACATTAGCCAGCCTGCCAGATGTATGAGTTCCTGTCAGAAAAGGCTAATACAGTCTGCTGTTTGTAATCAGTTGTTTATTTAAATTCTTCTCTCCTCTAAGTTGTAACTACTGGCATTTCCATTAAAAGTTCACTTCTCTAAAACCAGTGGCTAGTAAACTAGTTGTAAACAACAAATGTGTTGTTACAGATTTTCCATTGTTATTTTCTTCCTTACTTTTTTTATGTTGTCCTTACAAGTATTTTTTCAGTCTGTTAGTACAAAGGCTGATCCCTACTTATTCTACTTTTAAAAACCCAAATGCTTTGTAGTTTTTCTTGAAGGAATAAACAAATGTGTTAAAAACCATAACATCCACCCACACATTTTTCCTGTGCTATCTGGAACTGTATGGCCTTGACCTTTGTAACGTTGAACTTCCTTTTATTGCAGGATGGATCTAAATATCAAAACTTCCATTAAGTTAAACAAATAAATCAAATGTGCCAGCAGCAGAAAGAAGCATTGTCTCAGAGGTCCTAGGAAAGGAGCTAGCAGATAAAAACTGAGCAGAAAAACTTTTGTCTGAATATCTGGAAAATTGCACCAGCAACTTTTAGAATCAACACTAAATTCCTGCCAATTATGTGTGTAATTTTGCACATTTGTAGGCTTTGACTTGCACGTTCTGCTGTGTTCCACATCATTCTGTTCTCACTCTGATGGTGACCTGTCGGGGACTGTTCAGGATGAGGAGGGACTTCTTGAGCCAACAAGTTTTGTACCTTTTTGTACAGCAACTGAATTCCACCAGTAAAGCCATTAAAACTTTGCCTTCTTTCAACCCTGTGGGAAGGCTGGGTTTGCTCTCCTGCTTTTAATGGGCCATCAACTAACACCCAGGCTATGTGCCTTGTAGCCCTTTTTTTTTTTTTTTTTTTTTTTTTTTTTTACTGATGCCAACAGTACTCACCTAGCTCTGGCTGTTCTTTTCTAATATTCCTCTTTTTTTATGTATTTATAAGGAATAATATTTCCACTCAGCCTTCACTTGGATAAGCTGAGCAAGCCAGGCTTTTCCAGACCCCTCTCGCTCACAACAGGCTTTGTTTCCCGTGTTGCCCTAACCCCTTCCTGAATTTTTTTTATCGTTCTGGAACACCGGTGACCAGAAATGTAAGTCCTGTTGCAGGTGAGCTGCAGTCACTGCCAAAGCTTCCTGGTCTCCTCTGAAAATACCTGATGCCCTGCACAGGCCAGTCAGGCACATTACATCTGTGACTTCTTTCCTGAGTCATTCCCAAATGCTGAAGTTTCAGGTTGCAGCATAGATTTTTATTAATTCCAAAGTATGTGATCTTTACTTGGGTCCTTCACTTATTTAGGAGTACTTGGAAAGTTTGAGAACTTCTTATTAAGTGCTCTGAGCGTGATAGCTGCTGTTTTCATAATTTATTATTTTGTTTGTGTAAAAGCAGGCTTATTTGTTAAATTTTGGAGTTCAGTGAGTCTTGGATCTTTAAAAAATTTGTGATGCTCATGAATCACTTGTATCATGTTCAAGTAATCATACACCATTTATAAAAGTAACTTATTCTGCTCTTCAAACCCAGCAGATAAGTTTTACTAATTACTTTCAGCCATTTTTCTGTTAAGTGTATTTAATTGCTTGAAGATATAGGCTGATATTTTAAACAAAAATCTTCTGTTCTTAAAGGTGCAGAGCAAAGAGCAGATACATACCTTGAAGGAAAAGACCAACTGGGAGGTTGGTTTCAATCCTCTCTATTAACCAGTGTGGCAGCAAGGAAAAAAGCACCATATAAGTAAGTGTGTGGATTGCAGACACATTGCTAGTTCATTTCTTAAATATCGGGCTTTTGATAGTGTGGATGGTAGCATAGAAACAAGAGAAATCAGGCCATTACTAAGTGACTGATTTCTGTTATTCCATTTTCAGCATAAAGTTTTCCTCAGATTAGATTGTAATGGATTTATTGTTTAATTTTTTTCCATCATAACTTTAATAGATGTTTTCTTTCTCAGTGATCTAGGCATATCCTATTACATGTTACCAGATACAGAGCTGTTCTTCTGCAATCTTTCCCACTCCTGTAGTCAAAGGGATTATTATGAGAGGTGCAATATGAAAATCTCCTAAGGTCCTTGGCTTGTGAATTGAATGTTAGGCTGTAAGGAATTCAGAATCACTGTGTGCATGTCTTCTACTGGAGCTGTGACGTACTGTTTGTCCCCTGGAAGATGAAAAGCATAGGGAAGGGTAATGTGGGTCAGTTGTGCTGTGCAATTTTAGGAGATGTTGTGGCTTAAAGAGTAAATAGTACTTTACTCTTGAATTTGTCCAAAATATGTGTGCCTTGGGTATCTGCAAACAGCCTCTTGCTCGCATGGCAAAATTAAATGTGGAAAATAGAAGTTGTATGCAGTACCTGGATTTTAGTACAGCATATTCATGGTTGGTTGAACTTGACAGATGAAGCCTCAGGCTTACCAAAATAGAGGGTTTCTGTATGTTATGACTTGGCAATATCCTCATTAGATATCTATTCTTAATGTAGATTTTTCACTGGGATTTTGTTTTCACTGAAATCTTTCTTCAGGACTCTGGTAGTTCATGGATTTACCCTTGGTGAGAAAGGGGAGAAGATGTCTAAATCTATTGGCAACGTGGTTGACCCCGATGTAGTTATCAATGGAGGTGAAGTAAGTCAAATTCTTTAATTTCTTAGAATGGCTAGTTAGAATTTTTCACTGCCAGACTCTGCAACTGTCCGTGGCATGTTTTTCTCTAAACAGCTGTCTTTCAGCAGAACTCTGTAAGGCTCTTGTAAAGACCTTGGCTACACTGCAATTCCATTTGGCTGGAGTAAAAACCTTGAGGAGTTTTGCTTCAGCTGTAGTGCCAAAAAGACTCCACACCTTTGTTCTGTACTAGGAGAAAAGAAAACGCATTATATAGAAGGTGTAGAGTGGTTCCTTTTTACTTGGGAACCTTGCTGATGGAAGGAGACCAAAAAAAAAAAAAAATTAACCTTTGCTTTCAAACTGACTGAAACCTACAAGCTGGGCCTAGCAGTAGAGCAGTCAGAGTAGCGGTTGCACCCCAGCCATCTGTCTGCTCTCAGCCTAGGCTGTTTATTGACTCTGGAAACTTACTTCATTCTGTGGTCAGGGAGGTTGCGCTGCAGGTGATGCTTGGTTTTTTTTTTTTTTCTTTCTTCTCCCCAGTCCTCCTGTTGCTCTTTCTGAGGCTGCTAAGCAGATTTTGCAACTCTGGACAAAAGAATCAATCCTTACAAAGGTTTGCTTCTCTGATTCAATAAAACACACAGTAGTTTCTGTTCTTCCAAAATGGAGAGAAGCTATTTTCAGAGTTGAAAACAGGGTAGAAAACAGTCTGAAGGCGGGGGGAAAAGTATGTAGTTTTAGGTATTAACATTGCTAATTTTAATGTTAAGAGTTCAAAGGATTCAAGGCTGTAAGATGAGTTTAGCTGGACTTACCCAAGTTCTAGCACTGCCTGTGCATGGAGTGCTGTGCATATATATTGTAGCCCTGGCTTAGCACTAAACTTTGCTAAAAGAGGGTGAAGGCCTCCAAATACAGCGGCCTCTGGGCACACTTACAGATATATTCGCAGCACTGACAACACGGAATTGCACTGTTCGCTGTGCTGCAGGATCCCCAGCGGTTTTACTAGTGTGCCTTTCTGTCTCTGCTTAGGATCACAGCAAGGATCCTCCATACGGTGCCGATGTTCTCCGCTGGTGGGTGGCAGAATCAAATGTTTTTACCGAGGTGCTGATTGGGCCTGTTGTACTTAATGCTGCAAGAGATGATATCAACAAGGTAAGAGCCAAATATGCTAACATTCTTCATTCTAATGATAGGTCCTCTTTGTATTTGGTTTTCTGTTGGCTGAGTACAATTCATTGCAAAGCTTTTCAATCTGTAGAGTAAAGAAAACTTTTCCAAACTCATTTAGATAGGTACTATTGCTTTTTACATCCGTGGATCAAATAGTCAAGTGTACTAAGGAAAAGACTAGTTGTTGCAGCACACTTTGGTGATAGTCTTTACTTTTCTATAGGTCCTTTTGGCATATGTTCTTCATGATGCTTTCGTAACTATTCAAACCATCATTGCAAAAACCAGCCTGTTTTAGTTAATTGATTACATTATCATTTTGTGTTTCATTGCAAGTGCAGACCATTCATATTTAATTTTTCTCATTTGTTCCTAGCTTCGGAATACACTACGCTTCATGCTGGGAAACATGGCTGGCTTCAGTCCAGAAACCGATGCCATCCCTGCTTCAGAGATGTACATAGTAGATCAATACATGCTGCATTTATTGCAAGATTATGGCAGCAAGGTAGGGGTACACTGTATTTAGATGAATATATGTGTAATGTTTTTTGTTGGTTATATTGGTTATAACCTCTAGGGAAAATTCTTTAAGTGTATCAGTAAAGAATGTGTGCCAAGTGGGTAAATTATGACCACAAGGGTTTCTTTGATACAATAGGCACTCCCTTAAGCTCGTTTCAACTTCTGAGAGCAAGGCTTTATTTTTAACATGCTTGGTTTTAACATTGACCAGTTTTTCCCACTCCCCCCCGCCCCCATCCAAAGCCTCAAAATAGAAATAGTTAGAATAGGATATAAGAAACCAAAGCCAAAACCTTCTAGAGCTTTGGAAATCTGCTGTAGTCCAAAATTTAGTAATTTCTGTCACTCAGAACCATTCTGCTGAATGAGAAAGTATGGGCATAATTTCTGGGGTTCCCCCTGTCCTCTGCCCTCAAATCTGAATTGAAATTATTTCTTTGTCCTAACAGTTAACTGAATTAATTTTTTTTCCCGTCCAACCTTTTGAAGAAAAGACTCTCCCAAACTTTGTCTCACTCATTACAGTTTCTGTAAGGTCATGTTCATCAGGGGTTGTCATTGGATGCCATGTGATGAAAATGGATACACTGTTCTCGTGTCTTTCTTCTCCCTCTCCCAGGTTACAGAAGCATACAAAGAATATGATTATAGCAAAGTTGTTCGATTATTGCAAGCATTCTGCTCCAGAAACTTGTCTAACTTTTATTTCAGCATAATCAAAGACAGGTAAGTTCATTACTGCTGCCTTTAAAAGGGGAAAAAAACAAGTTAGTTAATTTGAGATAGAGCTAATAGCATTTCAGGTGAATGCTGAGTGAATAGAGGTATTGCAGAGAAATTTCAGTTATGTGTCATGCTCTAGGGCACCAAAGCTCACAAGTGAAAGCTTAGCTGCTTTCAGCTGGGTATTTTTGTCATCAGTGTGCTTCTATATTCTGTCCATTTTGAAAGGTAATCAAATGTATGCATTTAAAACTAAACAAAGTTTTAAAGGTAGATTCTTGGATCTGTATTTCTACATAGAAGTGTGTGCATGTGAATTGGGGAAGGGCTTATTGAACTTACCTGGGCAACCTAATGTCTTACTGATCTAAAAAACAGGTAAAGAATCCTAAGGATGTGACTGATACCCTTTGTACGTTTGAAGGCATTGTTTCATTGGGGAGGGAGGTATGGGGTTGTACTGATCGGGGGTTATATTGATGTTAGGTTTCCGGAATGCAAGTAAGGGGGTGGGGAGGGTTGTGTGGAAAAGCCCTAATGCTAAATTTTACAGATGAACCAGAACAAAGGGCTAAGAGCTGCAGGCTCACCTCCCTGAGGGAAGATTCTCTTTGATACAGATGAAGCAAATTAACATGCCATATACAAATCTCCTTTCCTATGACAAAAATATGGCTGCATATCCAAATGGCCCTGTACCTATGCCACCGTGCTTGCCTAGGAAGGGCAATTCAGAAAAGCTTCCCCTAGAAAGGCATGCTAGGTCAGACTTCTGTACTTCCATGGCAGTCCTGAAAGCATGGCTCTTGAGCAAGAACAGTAACACGAATGTACAAACACTTTCCAGCTTTCATCTCTGTCTTGCAGGCTCTATTGTGAAGAAGAAAAAGATCCTAAGCGCCGTTCGTGTCAAACTGTGCTAGCAGAGGCTTTAGACATAGTAGTCCGATCCTTCGCACCAATTCTTCCTCATTTGGCAGAGGAGGTTTTCCAGCACCTCCCTTACAAGAAAGGTAAAGCATGTTTAATTCCTAAGGAATTCCTGGTGCAGTGTTTAATGACACAGTTTAAAGGAATGCAAATAGAGAGACAGGCCATTCTTTTTTTACTCATTTAATAAACACTTGAATAGCAAGGCACTAAATTAAAAATTCCTTTGCTTGCTTTGCTTTCAAGACTCAGAGGGTGTGTTTCGTACTGGGTGGATTAATGCAAGCTCAGCGTGGAAGAAGCCGGGCATTGAGGAAGCAATAGAAGGCGCGTGTGCAATGAGAGACTCTTTCCTTGGGTCCATCTCTGGCAAGAATGCTCTGGAATATGAAGTCGTCATTGTAATTGAGCCTGGATTGCTGTTTGAATTAATGGAGGTAAAAGATGCAACTAAGAATAGTGTTGTCTGTGAAAAAAAATGCTAATTTCTGTAAACTTTCTTCTGCTTTGTACTTGCTAGAAAATCACAGAATAGTTGAGGTTGGGAGGGGTGGCTGGAGGTTACATAGCCCAAGCCCCTCACTCAGGTAGGGGCAGCTAGAGCAGGTTGCCCAGGATTGTCCCTAGTTGGGATTTGAATACTTCTCAGCATGGAGACTCAACAACCTCCCTGTGCTACCTGTGCTAGTGCTTGACCACCCAGTGGTCGTCTTTCACAGTAAGAAAAAAAAAAGTGGTTTTGTGTTTTCTTGGAACTTCCTCTTTCAATTTCTGTCTGTTGCTTCTTCTCCTGTCACTGGTCCTCTGAAAAACCACTGAAAGCACCTGCCTCCATCTTTACACCACCCCATCGGGTGTTCATATACATCAGTAAGATTCCTCTGAGCCTTCTCTTCTCTGGGCTGAGCAGTCCTAAGGGTCAGCCTCTCCTCATACAAGAGATGCTCCAGTCCATCATCTTTAGGGCCCTTTGCTGGACTCGCAATGTAAGTTCACATCTCTCTCACTGGGGAGCCCAGAGCTGGACCCAGCACTGCAGCTGTGTCTCACCAGGGCTGAGTAGCGAGGCAGGATCACCTCCTTCCACCTGCTGGTGTTGTCCTGAAAGGGGGGTTGTATGCCTGGTGTGCAACACTCCAACATACACACAGAGCAGAATTATTTTATTTTAAAGCATATTTGTGCAGATATGGGTGCTAGGTAGCAGTATTCTATGGATGCTAGGTGGTATTCCACAAAGCTAGTACACCACACAAAGGAACTGCCATGTGTTTATCCTGCTACAAGATTAGTGAGAACCTCCCAAATTTACATTCAGTGGCTAGTAATTACCACATTGAGTATTATTGCCACATGCTCCTAGAAAAAGTGGGGAGCTAGTTTGCATAGCCCCTCAATTGAGTTGGTGATTGTGATTTCCCCTGCCACCTTTACCTTAGGTATTGTGGAGTCTGCTCATCTCATGACAATTAGTTACAGTTTTCAAGAATAAAAAAGCAACTTGGTCTTCCTGGTTTAGTGCTTAAGTACAACTCCATCTTCTTGACCACTCAATCTGGGTTCATTAATGTCTTTTAATTGTGTTCTCTCCTACTGACCTGCATGCCTAGAATCTTTCACTTGTCTCTGATGGCACTGGCAGTGCTTTTGCTAATGCAGGATGCTGGTGGCTGCCTCTGGTGTGAGAGCATATTGCAGGCTCTTGGTCAGCTGCTTGTCCACCAGGACCCCTTCTCTGCTAAGCTGTTTTCTAGCCAGCTGACCCTCAGTGTGTCTTTGTGTCTGGGGTTATTCCTCCCAAGGGCCAGAACTGGGCTGTTCCCTTTATTGAGCTTCATGAAGATTGCTGCTAGCCCCTTTCTCCATCCTATTGAAGTCCCTCTGAATGACAGTGCAGCCATCTGGTGTATCAGCCACTCCTCCAAGCACTGTATCATCCAGCAAACTTGCTAAGGGTATGCTCTGCCCTATCATCCAGGTTATTAATATGTTACACAGTACTGGACCCCATACTGACCCCTGAGCTACACTGCTAGAGCTAGACTCCTCAAAAACACCTGTTGTAGTGCCACTGGCAGTGCTCTTCTGAAGTTACCTGCTTCCTTGATGTGAGGGTCAAAGTAACTTGAAAAGGCTGCAGAGGGAACCTTGGACCCCAGTTCAAGTCTGTACTCTTCCTGCTGGCAGGAGTAAGTAAATTTTATCCACTCTTACTAGGAACCACTGTCTCCACATTTGTTTTAAAGAATGGAGCACTGTAGAGCTTGCAGCAGTAGACCTCAGTTTTGATGCTGGATTTAAACATAATTACATATATGCATATATTTAGGCACACAAGTGTGTGTAAACTTGTGCTCCCTTCATGATAAGGCTATGACAGCTGTTGCAATCACATACACCATAATTCTACTTTTGCTTTAATAGTTCCTAGGAGGAGGCTGCTGAGGAACAAAAACAGGGTTGCAAGTCTGAAAATTAACTCTCTTCCCTAGGCACTGCAGGCTGAAGAAACTTCAAGTGTTTCACAGCTGAATGAAATAATGATGGCTTCCCAGACAACCCTGCTGAGTGAGCTACCTAAAGAAACACCTACAGATGCAAACATTGTCAAAGGGACCTTTCTGATTAATTTGGAAGGTAAGAAAGACCAGACAGGCTACTGTGCTAAACCGCTGGTTCTTTTCTGCACTCCAGCATGCATACTTGTTCACTTCAGCTGTAGAGTTGAGTATGCCTCAGTAATAATGCTTTCTTTAACAGGTGGTGATATCCGTGAAGAGTCTTCATATAAAGTTATAGCTCTACCAATTGCCAAAGCCAAATGCCCTCGCTGCAGGAGGTACACTTCCAATTCCGCAAGCACTCCCTGCCCCCGGTGCCTGAAAGTCATGGCTGGAAAAGGAAGCACATGAAGATGAAATGCCTGTGCACACACTGCTCTGAAGTCCCGAGTACTAAAGCATACAAAAGCAGTGGCTAACCAGGAGGTTGGTGTTGCTGAAGCCTGGAGAACCAGATGCTTAAGCCCCAGCCTAAGCAGAGTTACCGTGTTTTGGGAGGGAACCTTATGTATATATACCTAATTGTGTATATCACTTTTCAGCTTAATAAAAAGGGTGGTTCAAAATAACTTATTTACTTGTTTTTAACAACCTTTTGAAGTTCACTTCCACTTTAGTGAAACTCCACAGTCAAAACAGCTACTGTAGTTCTGTGGAACCCCTGAGAACCAGTCCGTTCTACCCTGGAGTATACACTACTCCTCTTGTTAAACAGAGCAGAAAAAGAAAAGATGGTGACCACCATTCCCTAAAAAGCAGAAGGAAAAGACACAATGAAACCTCAAATTTTATTTAATCAATTTACACAAATCCACAGCAAATCAGACACAAAATAGCACTATATACAGAGTATTACTTACAATACATTACAGATTTGATTGGTGTAGTGTGTCAGCTCTGGCATGATACTCAGTTACAGTAAAATCCTTTACACAGCTGTACCAGGATCCAGGAATGTAATGCAACTAAGAAATATTTTTGATTTTCCCCCAGGCTCTGTGATGACCAAGCTCTAGCATACTGATAGCTGCAGAAGTCTGAGGTGCTGTCAGGCAAGGTGGTAAAGTCACCTGTACAATCTTGCCTTCTTCCAGTTTTCCCCTACAGCTGTTTTAACCTCAGTTACGGAAGTCAGTATAGAAGTACCTAAAATATACACCAGGGCTGGCCCCTTCTTCTTACTAGAACTCTTTACTATTCTTTATTCTGATCTCATATCACTGCAGGAAGTCAAACAGCATCCAAACTTTTCATGAAGCCTTCATCAGCTACATTAAAGTGCAGTGATTAGGAACAGGGGATGCTGAGCAGGTAAAGGAAGCTGTGTAGAACAAGCCTCCAACCTCCATAACTTTTTTGTTTTTAGGGGGAGTCTAACCCTTAGATCACAGCAGCACATGCTTCAGAAAGATGAGACCAAATTCTGCCTGCAGCAAAGCAGAATACAATGAGTGTTTCTTACACATAATGCAAGAGGAACAGGTTATAAGATGGAGCTAGTAATTTCAGCTGACTTCAAGACAAAAACAGTTTACAGCAATTTCATTTTTCTCTCCTGCCTTCCTTTGTGTAGAAAGTAAACAGTACTAACTGATGCAAGATAATCATGTTTAATACCACTCCAATAGTGAAGATACTCACTATATGATTCCCTGTAGGTACTGTAAATAAAAGTTGGGTTTTCTTAAGGCTAAAGTACTCAGTACTATAGATCTTCAGTGAAGTTGGGTCAACTATTTAAGCAGTTTTTGACTACAAGTTAACATGTGCAGAGATTTATAGCATACTACATCTTCTAGAGTGATAAGATGAGGGAGGAATCTTAACAGTAAGACATGCCTTGACCTACTTAAACTCAGCAGAGCTTAGTAATAAAGGAGAGGGATGTAAATCGAGTAAATGCTGAAGCCCAGCATCCTAGAGACAGTACTGGGAGATCTGGACTAAAAGATGAGTCCCTTCCTAAGCTGTTTCTCACATGGGCTGTTCTCCCTTTGCAGAAGGCCCCAGCACATTTCATCCTATGTCTAGTGCAGTCGTCATTATCACATGTAATGCAGTTAAAAGGCATGAGCCCAGCTCCAGCTCTGAAAAAGCAGTATTGGCTTTACATGGTAACTTCAGAGACAGAAGTTTTTCTCAGGTGAAATTCTACAGCTTCTTTTGAAATTTAAATCATACATGGAACATTGAAACTGCAGCAGTTACTGCCAGCATGAAATACAGAATCTCACAAGATGTGATTTTGTAAATAGACTAAAACTGCTGTCAAATATATCCAATTTAGACTACTGCAAAAAGCACTCAAATGTCAGAAATAAATTACAAAGCATTTCAGATACTGACAAGTGTACTAGAAACAAAACATCTTTGTACCAGTGCAGAATTTAAAATATACTCCAATTTAAAATTACCTTCTGAAATTCTAGGATGGGGAGCATTGTACTTTTTGCTGTTTAACGAGAGCCACACGGAAGTCTCTTTCTGTAAAGGTCAGCCTCATTGTGTGAAATCATGCATTACAGCACTATATAGCAGAACTGTGCCTAACCAAGAGGGTCACGATGAGATGGCTTCTACAGCCTCTATCAGGTTCAAGGCGAGGCTATACTGCCCGTGATTCTCTGGTAAGTGCTCTATGACTTTGTTAACTAGTTTAGCTGTTGTTGCAATTGGCACTTCCACATTTTGAAGTTCCTGGGGGTCCTATAGAAAAGGATAAACAGCATTAGAGTAATTCTACAGATGATCATCTGCACATCAGCCCTCCTGAACTTGTATAAAACTGATGACTAAGGTTTATTAACTCAATTAAGCTGATACTTTGACCCATGAAATTGCTTTACCCTTCATGAAACAGAACTAGCACCAGAAAAGATGAGAACAAATTCTCCTTTCCATTAGTAAGAAAGGGCCATTCCAATGTAATCTCTGTCTTGGTGAACAGAAGCTTTGGAAAATCAACCTGTTTTCCTAAATGGAACTTAACTTACCATAGCTTTGAGCCAAGTACATAGTGTTGGAGGAAGCCTAGCGAGGAGTTCCATACCCTCCTTTGTCTGCATATGAAGTAAAGCAAAGGCCAGTCTCTGTCCAGCCAGTATCAGCAGCTGTGATGCAAGCACTTCCTTGTCAGTCACCTGAAGAAAGGCCTGAAAACAGAAAAATAGAAGGAACTAGAAACCATTTCAGCATGACACAGCTCACTTATCGGGAGGCTTGAAAAGCTGTACCAAAAGCAGCTTCTCGATACTAAAATTTGGACTAAGAGTTTTGAGGCCGTTTCTTTCTGTTACCCATTACCGTAATAAAACATGTTATTAAAAGCTACAGAACAGCAGAAGAGTGAACAAAGGCAGAGAATGACTCTGTACTTCACACAGTGATTAGCCTGAGCACAAGGTCTGTTTCACAGTCCAGCAACATATTCCTAACTTCCATATAATCTCTTCTTTGCTTCTCCCCTCAAGAAAGGGAAGGATTTTCTTGTCCAAGGACCGGTAAACTTTAGATTACAGGCAAAAAAAGCAGATTCCTGAAACAATCAAATATAGTAAAATTAAAAAAGGCTGTACTGGTTTAGACCAGTACAATTGCCTGTGATGTTTCAACTACTTGCTATACACAGGTTCTTGTTGGAAAGAAGAAAAAAAAAGGAGTATAATTATTGATCTTGGAAAAGGTACTTTTCCAGCCTCTGACTTGTTCAGCCTGGGGAGTTTTTTGGGCCTGATAATACTTGCCTAACCCTTCCAGGCATCTGTAGTAAGTAAAAAAGCAATTGTAACCAAATATCTGACACAATGCTGTACTGATTGAAAGTCGTTAAAAGCTGTTATTACCTCCTCACCAAGATGATCCATCCCATAACTATACAGTTCACAGACATAATGCCTTTTGACCACATCCTCAGAGATTTGAAGATACTGAGCCAGGTCCACAGCCAAAGTTGGCCAATTCTTCCCCTTTTCAAAAGGAAACAACTCCTCTTCTGAGACTTCTTTGGCCTTTTGTGATGAACATAGTGTTTGAACCGCTGCACTCACAACTTTGACCAAGAACTTGGAAGCAAAAATTGCAGGTTACTTCAGTATTATTTGACATTTTAGAAGCTTAAGAACTTTCAGTACAAAACTTATACCTACCTGTTGTCGTATGGATAACACATTTGGATCCATATCCCCACTAGGTAGCAGCTGAATTGAAGTAAGGTCTTTGAAAAATGCATTTTTGCCCTAAAATTGAGAACCAAAGACAGGCCTCAGAGATACAGGGCAATACAAATAATCCATTTTGATCCAATACTAAGCAGCCTACTTTTTTTCCCCCCCACATTTAATTTGTACTGCATCTTCTATTTCTCTTTGAGGACAAAAATTAATACTGTAAGTTAAAGCCACAAAACAAAATAAACTTTGGTTCATGCAATCATAACATGTCAAGGATCTGCTTTCAAACTTAAAACCACCTGCCTACTAAATTAGGTAGCTGATATACTACCAGCTGGAGCTGAACTTTGGGTATATTCCAGGGTCCCTGGCTCTAGACCAACATACCAAGCATAGTATGAAGGAAGAAATGCAAACTAACTGATGGAAAAATACATTTCATCTATTACCTATTGATATAGTTGACACTGCTTAATTTTAAGGTCTCTTGAACCACAGATTAACCAAATTTAAAGTAAACCCCTGAACAACGGCACATGGTAAGCCCATGTTTCAGCCCACCATCCTCTACCAGTGACGTACTCACACCAAGCATCTCTGGCAGTCCTGCTCCATACTAACACAGGGAGTAGGGAAACTGCTACCAAAAAAATGCCTATGTTAAAAGACAGTGATGAATGTGTAGGTCTAGATAGTGACTTGCCTTGTCAGAAATAAGGTAATAAACGGTCTTTGAAACTTTTTTAACTGCTTTTTCAGTCATCAGCCAAGATTCTCTAAAGACCTGTTAAAATTCTCTCATAAAGCTCACTGAACAAATGCAAATCTTGAGTGAGTGGAGGCAAAAAGGCAGTGGCTAAGAATAATAGTTGTATATAAAAGAGAAGCAGCACAGGAACAGGATCTAATTTTACTCTTGAGACTTAATATGCATTCTTAAATGACAATAATGATAAAAGACAAGCAAAAAAAGGCATAAAAACAACATAATTTGATCTATGGTAAAATGCTAAAACCAGACTCAACTGCTTCATCACAGTTTGCACATAGACAAGAACCTATGGCAAAAGAAGAGTAATACTCTGCAGTTATAGAATGCCAGTAAATCATTAAGAAACTTGCACAGTATTACAGGACTAAATCATTTTCACCACAGC
>NW_010525759.1:25100-46592 GCF_000687285.1 Phaethon lepturus | reverse complement strand
AGCAGGAATTAAATGACAGTTTACACCAGTACTTGGTGTTTAAATTTTTTTTAGAATTGTAGTGTGGTAAAGCTAGGAGGAAGAAAACTCAATTTGTGGTACTTGCTTTGTATCAGGGTCAAGTTCTGATTGGAGATCTACTACATTTTAAATGCACTGACTTTTTTTTTTTTCTTTTAAGTTGTTTATAGGCATTAAATGACAAGCTCTTTATTCTCTGAGATACTCAGAATTCTGGAAAAATGATGAGTAATAACAGATACAACAGTGACACTAACATAACATTTCTGGTCTTAAATAGTTATGTTTTCTCTGATCTGGCACTTCTCAAAGCAACTAGAAAAACCTGTTATCCAGTGTTCTTACCATGCAGTATTTTCAGGCCAGCTAATTATTAAGGAGCTGATGTTCCTGCACCTGAGGTCACTACAAATCTTTTATTCGTAAGGAAAATCACCAAGTTTGGGTCTCCGCCTGAATTCTGGTGACAACTTCATTAATGCACCACAGTAGACTAAATGACTTTGATTAAATTATCCATGAACTGTTTTAAGAGTGAAAGCTAGCGTATGTTACAGATACAAAGGACAGCAATATTAAGATGTATGCTTTCAAAACACATACCTTGCTATCAAACAGTGAAAGAGGCTTCACACTCTTTAAAGAAAACCTCATGATGGCATACAAGATAGTACATAACACAAACTGGTGTTCAACAAGTGGGTAGTGAACGCGTTTCTGCTCAAGGGCTAGTTCTACTATCGATACTGGTCCTTCTGCCGACACCCAGGCATCTTCAGTATCTAAGACAGGAGCCTGCATTTCGTCGCTACTAACATCAGCCTGCCAGACCAACACAGAAAAGCAGTCACACACAAAACATCATCTATATTGGTCTTCTGTGCAAAAGTCATGGCTTTAATCACAAGTTCTCTGCAGTGAAATTAAAGAAAATTTCGTATGTTTAGAAGTTCATTAATATTTGTCTGAACTGAACGGTGCAGAAATTAGTATAACCATATTCTTTAAAATTAAATTTCAATCAGTTAGTTCCTTATTTTCTATGGGAAAAACAAAAAGTTACCTCTAGCAATGTTTGCAGAAGATCTGAACAGCAGCCAAGAAAAGCTGTCATTGCTGTGTCACCCATACCTACGTCCTGTTAACAAACAGTAGGATTTAAATTGTTTCAGTTGGAATTGAAACAGGCTTTTTATTATCTCTGTATGTTGAGAAGACATAAAACACATTGTTAAACTCAGTTTATTAACCTATTATATTTAAAGGTAAACAGATACTCACTGAAGTACAACAAAGAATTAGAAATAACAGGGAGAAAAAATAGGAAAAAAGCTAAATGCAGCCATTTACAATACTGCATGTCTAAATTAGATGACTGAATTCCTCAAGAAATCACATCTAGCAAATTTCATTTTCTAAGCTTATCAGATGTCTTCCAAAAAAAGTTTTAAACTAATGAAATTATGCATGAAAAATAATAGTAATTGTCACGTAATAGTCTCAAGTCTACCTTATATAATATTCAAAGTTACACTACTGTCCTGATTTGCATTGTCAGATAAAGATTAATTTACATTTCTTAAAATTCATAACATTTTCTCTACGGCAACATTTTGAATTTTTCTTAAACTTTTAAATATAAATCAAACTACTATTAAAATTAAGGCATTCTTATTTATTTCTTCCCATTTAGACAAAGTAGTATTACTTGCCCGTCTGCATAATCTGTCCTTTGGAGCTTTTCCAACCTGTTTAAAAAAAGTATTTCACCACAGTTAAATAGTTTTCATCATAAGGTATCTGTTACCAAGCATTTTAACCTTTTATTACTATTTTCCTAATATAAAATGAGAAAATAGTTCATTACAGCTACATAAGGCAATACAATGCATAGCTTGCTTTCAATAAAAGATTTGATAAAGAACTCAGAGACAAACTGATGACCACGTTTAGTTCATCCTTCTTAAAGTCTAGGATTAGAAATAAGGCCCCAAGGTCCTCATTCAAATTTCAAAGGCAGCTAAAAAATTCCCAGTGATCTCCATAATACAGAACTAGAGCGATAATACCAAGTGTGATATCGGAAAGAAACACTAGGGAACAAGGGAAGAGGAAAGGAAGAGTGAATGCTCCAGCATATTCATTGAGATGGAGAAAGTCTTATGAAGTTATTACATGGTTTCCATGCTTTGCCTATCTGAATTCTTCAGAAGAGACAATTCAATCATATCCTGTTTAGGAATGTTACTATGAGGTCCAATTTCTACAAGTTGAATCACATGCTGCACATGATGAAGCACATGCACATCAGTGGAAGTTCTCTCTTCCATAGCACAAAAAAAAAAATAAAAGTAATGATTACAACATCTTGGCAGAGTCTAAACAACAGCTGAAGTGAGATTCCGGGGTCCTGAATTACGGGATTATTTAAACTCGAACTCAAGTTATCCATCATGCTGTTTCGAAGTCTGAATTCAAGACAACTTTCAGCTGTCAATTTTGGGACTAATTTAAGTGCCAACAGATTTGGTAACTGTATTTTTCTGGAAGTTGGTGAGAGATCAGTTATGCTACTGCTTCTGTAACACAAATCCTAAGGACTAATTCCCAGCTTTCAAACATACATAAATAACTATTACAAGGTTATCAACATTTGTTAGGACATGATATTTGAGGTAACAGATGTGTGCAAAAAAACAGTTAATTAATAAAACCTTTATCTCTTCTCCTGTGGGTGTTAATCTAGGCAGAAGTGATGGTGGTGGATTTACATAAAGGCACGCAGAAAAACTGGAAAACAGTTTTTGCAGAAGAAACACCTACTACAACTGTATACAACTGAGCCTATTTGCTGAAAGGAACGAGGAAGATTATATTCTCCAATTCTTACAGAGATAAACAAAAAGCAAAAGCAGAAAATGAGAGGAGCAAAGGAGAAGGAAAAAAGATGACGAGACAGCAAATTCTTGTGGGTTTTGTGTTGGGGTTTTGGTTTTTTGTTTGTTTTGTTGTTTTGGGGTTGTTGGGGTTTTTTTAAATCACAGTCAACACTTCTCTCTGCATCTGGACTCCTACAGTGAAGAACACTTAGCTGCTGCTCTACATCCAGCAAAGCAATAAGCAGATTCCCCTTACACAATTTAAACAGATCTCTCTCTTATTTGCAGTACTTTTCCTTAACTGTCTTCCAGTCCTAAACAGAACTGTCTTCCAGTAAACAGATCCAAACGCATATTTATAAGCAGGAAAAAAATTGGGGTTTAGCAGGGACAAAAGACTGCTAAACCTCACAGTGAACAAGCTAACATGACAGAACAGAAGCTGATTTACAGTGGCAGCAACAGTTACAAATGCCCAACAACACCCATAAAATGTTCTCCGTTTTGCAGAATAAGAGCTCATACATGCAAAACTTGGACCATAACAGTAGGAAAAGCTGCTGCTTGTGGGAACTTGAAGGTTTCACGGCAATAACTTACCAGGAAACAGGCACAGAGAAAACTATTAAGTTACTGTTTTCTAACTTAAAATTTTACATACGCACACATATATAGCTTCAAACTGTTTCACAAATACTTTTTATTTAGCGATTACAAGCTAACACTGTGCATAAGTCTTCAGCACACATCAGCCAGTGCTGATCAGCCATGAAAGCTGCCTGTAGTTGATCATTTCACAGATTTGATATTTTAGAATATGCATTCCTTCATCAATTCCAAAAGTTAGCCATATAATAAACCAAATAAACAGGGGGGTTTTTGATGCTTAAATCCAAGATATTCCAAACTTACTGTACAAAAAACCAAAACAATGGTTTAGAAAGACTAGCTTCACTTTTCAGCTAATAATAGAAATTCAGCTTCAAAAATACTGTCACAATATTGCACCCACCTTGTCCATTAGATAGGTAGCAGAAGAAAGCCTTTTTACTATGAATGTGTTCCACATCATCAGAGCGATACCTAGAACAATCGCAAACTTGTAAACTCCAAGTGAATAGAAAAAACATCTTCAAGTATGGAGTGAAAAGCCACGGGCCAAAGTTCCTTTGGCGCGAGAGGGGATTAAAAACACGATAGTGAGTGAAACAGAAAGGAACTGTGAGTTATCCTCACTGCTTTATACTTGGACTTCAGATTTCAGAATGAGACAAGGACGAGACTACCTTGGTGATCAAATACAGTCAGAAGTGCAATGAATTATTTGTTAGAATTATTATATTATGCAGACTGGGTTAAACATTGTAGGTACGCAGAAACTTTGCTGGTAAGCATGAAGGTTTAAGACTAGTGCTTTAGGCAGAGAGTGCACCTTATCTGCATACACAGTCTACCAAAAAGACAACTGTCGTCACAATCACTAGGAGTATCAAGAAATGCACAAAACGCACGAAAAGCAACTGACTGCAAGAAGCATGTGCCACTATTTAAATACAAATTAAAAAAGTGTCAGAGCAATTTTATTTTAAAGTGTTTTTAGTTAAACACATTATCTAAACAACTTATTTTCATGGTTCTGATGGAAACTCAGCTTCAACATGAAAAGCAAAAGTTTGAATCTCAGTAGAAAGTTTTGAGGTTTTGGTTTTTTTTTTTTTTTAGACAAAATGGCCATCACTACTACAAACTGCATACATTTATACTAGTCAACAAACAGCCATTTATTCTGTTTTACAGTTTCAACAAAGATAATTTTTAATAATAGCTTCATACTTACCATGCTGAATGTGAGCATTAATGATACATCTTAGATGATCTATAGACCTAATGAGAAAACATGCTTCCTTATGTAAAACAAGAAAGTAAAAGAACAAGTTATTACATTATTCAAAACTTGTTTTCAATGTATATTATTGATTCTTAAAGGGCTCAGGTAGATTATTTTAAAGCTGCTATTTTTTGACAGTTACTGTTTAACTTTTGTAAGTTATTCTGATACTGCAATCTTCTCTGCTACTATCTGGCAAGCATACATACACAGCAAAATACATTTCAGTCATCATGAAACACATTGTGATTTCAGCACTATTTTCAGGGCCTTGTTTTAGTATACGTGCTGCTAACATACTCTTTGCTGAAAGGCACCTCCACTGACTACAGTCATTTTTCAAATACAAAATCCATTTGTGCTAGAAAGATTAATTTTTACTCCATTTCATTATGATGGAGTAAGTTTTTAACAATCTCAAAGAAGCCTTCTGTTCCATAGCAAGTTATGTTGCACAGATCTAAGGAGTGCTAATTTCAATTTTCGTATCATCTGAACTTAGGACAACAGTTTCCAGTATTAAAGAAGCTATAGGAGATCAGTGGAAAAAAGGAATTTTTTTTTTCCTTCTTTCTCCTTGTGAGAATTCCCAGTAGTGGCCAGGGAATCTAAGAATATTCAAGAAATCTCTCTTTCCTCTTCAAATGGAATGGATTCTAGTCTAACAAATCTAATATTCTGTGATCTGTTTAGCATATCTAGAACAGAGGAAAAGTTCATCACTATTGTGCTGTACTTGAACTGTTTCGTACTTGCACAAAATACAGGCAAAAGCCTTCTTCATGCTGCTTATTTGAATCCATTTTCCAAACTTCCAGTTTTGAGAATCTGATAGCTTAGAAACATACAGCAGTGTGGTGCCATTCAGCCTCAGGACCTGCATTCATTTTCTCAATTCAATTTGTTCTTCCCACTTATTCCAGAAAAAATTGTAACTAGTATGCTTTCAAAGTCAGTCGTCTTAATGCAAGTTTTTATGAACTATTACAAACTTGTGAAACTCCTTCTATTGAGTTGGTCTTAACCAAGACTCCCTGCAAATGAAACTTTTACCTCTGGGTCCTTATTCCACTGAACTACATATTCCCAACAGCAATGTGCATGGAGTACATCCACTTCAAGACTACATGGAAATTGCTGATATGCTAGTTGCAGCAGCTCTAGAAAAACAAAATCTGAAGTTACAAGACAGACCTCTTCCCACTGTAATTTCTGCTACTTCACAACATTAGCAATTAAAACATCTCTGCAGACATTTAGAATTTGAAAAATTCATATTATTTTCTTACCTAGAATTGTTTCCACACCTGCATCTGCTTCTGCTTCCTCAAGATAGATATTAGTACGCGTTTCTACAGATTCTTCAGTACTATCTGTATTGTTTTTGTGTTGGGCCAAATTCAGTACAAGAGGACTGAAGCCTTGCTTAAAAACCCACTTTGCTACAGTGTCAGCAATACCTCCTAGGACGTTAAGAAAAATAATAAAAAAAAAAATTATGAAGTATAGTCAATGTATCCCAGAAGATTTATGGTTCAGAATCAAAGGACAAGAGAAGAGATGGGAGTTTTAACAAATACCGTTAATTACATAAGGATAACTTTGAGAATTAGAAAACTTCCTAATCAACCAATTAGAGGTTTACAAAGCAGTCTTTACAGTAATACTCTTACAATTTTAAAATGTTATTCTACGTGGTTTGCATTTGTTTTTAAATTAAGAAAAATAACCAACAGAACAATTTCCAGTGCAGTGTATATCATAATTTAATGTAAGGATGGCTTGGAAGTCTATTAGAAAGACAATCAACCATCTTTACAAGAGAAAAAATGTACCTTTTCCAGCTTCAAGCAATTTCTTTACAGAAAGTCTGCCCAAAGGCTCAGTCTGGAGTGATGAAATTCTTTTTGTCCTTTTGCTCACTTTGCTGTGCAGTAGTGTTTGAAGTATCAGACAATCCTCTAGCTGTTTCAACAGAAGTTTCCAATATTCAGTATCAAGGGAAAGTGCTTCCCAGGATTCCATGTCCGAACCTATAATTATTTGGGAGAACTAACAGAACATATAAACTGTTTTAGGTCTGTTCACTTAAAGTTGCACAGTTTTGTTTAAAAAATGCATAGCTATACCCTAAGAGCTACTAAAGAATAATTTAGTTCAAGATATGTACATTAACTATTATGAAAACATCAATTAATATCCCACACTGCTCACAAAATGCACAGATTCTTAAACAAAAGCATAAGAAAATAGAAGGACCTGAAAGGTCATCCTATAGTCCCATTTTAAAGTTCGTATTCAGTTGAAAGGTGGGTTAGAATCCTTTCAAAAAGATATAATTGTCATTCCTCCGCTATATACACATTCCCTACATATACAATTAATCCACCTACATTTCAATTTCCTTCCGTATTAAAAACATCTATCATGCACCCAGAAACACTGAATCACAACACATCACAGTTCTGTGCATTATTTTGATAATTCTCATGGTCATCACCAAATGCCCTGCCAGGAAGTCCAGTTCTACTAGGGTGCAGATCTGATTTTTAGCTTTGTGCAGCAAGACAGCAAACTCTAGAGTTCTCAGAAGCCTGGTCATTAACAGTTCCAGGCTTTAAGCCAAAGGATAGTAGGAAAAAAAAAAAAGGGGGGGGGGGGGGAATAAATGGCGTTATGGAAGGGAAGCTGTGAGGGAAATAAAGCTGTTGCTTTATTCTTTTAAGAGCAGTAGAGAAGGTGACAAAGGAGAGAGCATATGGGTAAAGTATAATACATACAAACATTCATATTTGGGCAATGTCAACAACTTTAATATACAGAATTGCAATAGTTAAGTTGAATGTGCAAAAATACTAAAACACTTCGCAGTAATCTAGTTATAATTTATCAGGCAGTCTCTATTTACAAGACCGAACATCACTTAAACCCCATCTAATCCGTTAAGGCAAGTGGTAAAATACAAATATGCCTAGTGCTATTTATGAATATAATAACTTTTTCCATTTTGAATGGCAATGCTCTGTGGAGTTTCATAGTGTTAATCACAACTTTGTGAAAAGATAGTTATTGCCAAAAAAAACCCCAGCCACCCACCACGTTAAGCAGCAAAGCATAGTAACATAAGGGCTAAGAAAATTCACCATTAAAAAAAAAAAGGAAAATACATTAAAACAGGTTTACCATTCAAAGTCCAGTGAACGTCTCAAATTTATGTGGAAACTGCATAGGCTTTAAGTTTGTCAACATCATTGGCTATTAAGAGAAAAACTCACCATACAGTTCCTACCACATATTTAAATAAGTTCATCAAACAATTCTGATATATCATTCATTCACCTCAGCATAATATTCTTCAAATACAAATGTTCAGGCTTGCAGGATGGCATGCTTGTCCCCATCTTAAAATGACGACAAATTAATGCTGAGGATGTCATGCCACTACAAAGACAGCAACGTGCATGGAACTGATACAGTAAATAAAAGGGGAAGGTTTAAGATGACTTACCTTTTTCTCTGTCACACTGTCAATTATCTGTGCGGTTACAGAATGCCCAACATGAGCAGATAACAAGGCAGCAGCATTATTTTCAGAGTGAACACAAGCTGTACGCATTTGCTGCCACCATGGGGAAACTGACTGAGTGTCCCACGACTCATCTAGAGCAACTGTAGAGAAAGGGAGAGTAGGGAACTCAGTGGGTCACTGGGTGTTAAAACTAGTGAAGCAGCAAGCAACCCCAAAAGCATCACTTAATACGGCTTGCATTAGGAGAAATTTCCAATTACTCTACATTATCTTTTACTAGATATGTAGCATATGATTTCTAGATTAGAATTCAAATTTAAAATAAAGAGCAGAACTACTCATTCTCCAAGTTTCATTTGTAGGACACGGGCAATAGATGTAAATCACTAGGTAGTAAAGCCTGCTGCATGCTTACTAGATCTAAGGAATATTACAAAACGACACTTGACAATGCAGACAGAGGCTTTTGTGATTTCAAGATGCCGCATATATTCAAAGCACTCAAGCTGGCTCTCTTCAGGCTACCTCGTGTTCAGCAGAATTATTTATTCAGGACAGCAGCAGTAGCTTATTCATGCTTCCAGTTTCAAGCTGATAGTGGTGTCCTGTGGTGAACTAGACATAGGGGAACCTGGCACAGACACATCCATAGCAGCTCTGTGTGAGGTAGGAGAATCAGCATTTATTCATTATACAACCTAGCCCCCAAAAATGGCCAGCTGACTTTATGAAGTACCCCTCAAGTTACAGAGATGTTCAACATACAAAAGCTGCTAGAATAGCGGTGTCTCAATGAGTTAAAGCAACTCGAAGGACTTGAGAGCCAGACAGCACAAGGGAGAGAGACAGGACTATACACCCAAAAAAGGGAGGGAGAGGAGCTGGACAGCCACCGTCTCGTGTCAGCTTAATGGAGAGTGAAACTGCAGGGCATGAAGAAGTCCTTCAATTGTGACACACTTCAGATTTTGATTGTATTTTTAGTTAGTTCATCAACATGCTGCATTTTGCTCGGTTACATACTTCGTGAGGGGGAAGCCCTAAGCAATAACATAGGCTAGTCAGAGTAGCAGATTTCTAATAATAATTAATATCAGTTGTGTTTAAGTGTTTTAAATGCACATTTCACCTTTCATTTTGCTCAGAAGTGACAGCATAGTGTGAAGGCAACTGACAGAATCTGGTTTGTCTAGAATATCTTTTTCCTTGGAAAGCCATAACTTGAGAAGGAGTGACTGTAAAAAAAGAGAATATGGAATTAAAGCAATAGAAGTAAACTCTAATATTGCAATATACCTAATGCAAACACTTTCTCAAAAAAATGTTGCGTCATGGAGCTGAAATGTTATATCCATGAACCCTTAGTATATAACATAGAAAGTTAAAAATATTTTGCATAAGGCACCCTATGACAGACTTTGAAATGAAACAATATAATCTGTATCTTTCAGTTAGAAAGACATCTTAGAAAAAACCCTCTTTTGGAGACACAGCCAGCTAACACCAGTATGTTAGCTATCTCAACTTTGTAAACATTAGTAGTTATTAATATTACAGCTGAAAATCTTAATACAGGCAAGTCATACTGAAATAGGTGTTTCCATCTTTATGTAGTGGATGGAAGAAAAGCAGCAAAAGACTAAAATTGTATGCAGATGAAAGATAAAGATATTTGTCTGAACACTATTAGCAGTTCTGAAAAATTTACTTTTAATTCTTTTGAAAATTCCTTGCTTGCTTGCAGAAAGGACTTATAACAAATGTATCAGTACCCAAAATAAACTACTCTCATAATTTTTGCTTATTTGTAGAAGAAATCTTCAGCACATCTTCTCGTAGTCCTAAATGCATACTCTACAGACATTCCCACTAGAACACCCACATTTTCTACTAGAAGATTTTGGTTTTTTTTTTTCCTTGACATCTCTTAGGTGGGAAATATAAATATGAGCACCTAAAGAACTGAACGTGGGGATATTTGAACACAACCTGAATAGAGCATTAATCCAAAGGTCAACATTCAGAATTTTCCCTTTCAATGTTTTGGTTTCAAAATACTAAATCAAAGTTTTAAAGTATGTAATAAATATCTTACCAACAACATTTGAGGGCTAAAACCTGCTGATTCCAATGCATGACACATTTCCTCTGTAGAACTCTCCCCACACAAACACTTCCAGAAGAAAAAGCTGCCTGAAGCAAAAGTTAGTTGACATTATGAACAACATCGAAAGTCACAGCCTCTCCTCTTACACTTACATGAAAGATCATCTGTCGATCAGGTCCCGCTGAGTGCAATACAAAGGACTAAGTTACATCCAGGATACTTGGATGGTTTACCCTTAGTGCAGAAGAAGGTTCATTACAAAGGACATAAGTGTTCCTACCACTATAGGAGTTATATGGAAAATGTATTTATAACAAAACAAAGGTTATCGTACTGCATGGATTACACATTTTTGTTCAATTCAAAGAATGGCCTGAAGTGTCGGACAAGTTTATCCCTGGAGTAACCCATAACTGTGTGGTGGCAGCATGTTGTATCTTATATAGCAAACTAGTGGTACTTCAACCAATTAAAAAAACCCCACCAATTACATAGTTCATACTTCACCAGCACTACAAAAAGTGTGAGTGTCCCTTTGAGGCAGAGTAAAATTGGAAAAAGATCTTCAAGAAACATCTAAACTGCTCAGCATGACATTCATGTTTCAATTATATTTCTTTACAGACGAACACCCTAAGTTACTGGTGATCCCTGTCCAAGGGGGTGTGGAGAAGAGTACTTCTACCCCAGTTTTTAAAACCAAGTATAGTGTTACGGTAGAGAAAATGCAGTTCTAAGATTACTTAGAAATAGCCTTTGATCTTCACACAGATGAAAGCCAAGCTCTTCTGCCTAACTTTTCAATCCCACTTCCTCTCAAAGTCTGACTATTAAAGCCAAAAGAAGTAGGAGGCTACAAAGTGAACACCATACAACACCTGTGCACAGAATTCAGTGTTTGCACCAAAATTCTCCCAGAAAAGAAATCATCTGGAAAGATAGTGCCTTTGAGACAGATTTAACTCAAGCTGCTTCCACTAGTTATTTCCCCAGAGCCCTCAAGGACAGTCCAGAACAGATTTTCAAACTAAAGCAGACTACAGACAGTAACCCCATCCCAACAGACACACTCCCCATCCATAGTATTTCAGATTAAGGTTGTCCAAAATCTCCTCAATTCCACAAATGATCGGTCCTTATTCTCTCACCTAATGCCTCTGGTCAGCTGCCCCATCTCTGAGGCTAAAGTCAGTCCTGTCATTAACTGAACTCTTGAGGTGCAGTGACCACGAAAGAAACAGCAGGATACAGCTGCTCTGTAAAGTACCTAGTTACCACTGTCCAACTTAGTGGCATTAATAAATTAATGAACAATGATAACATGGCTTTAGGGTAATCATACCGACAGATGTAGTTAACTTGGATTAATATCCATCTAGGTAGAAAGATGTTTCCATTGGCTAAAGGTAAGAGTCTGGAACTAGCACTGTCACATACCACTTCAAGGCAAGCCAGCTTGTCAAGGCCCCCAAATTAAGGCTAAAGTATTTATACCATCTTAGATTATAATCAATCTGTAAGTAATTTGACAAACAGTTCAGTAGCTCTTACCTAAAGCCACATATTCTCCATCTTCCATATTTTTCATGTTAATCACATCCTTTTCATATTCCAAATACTCTAAGAACATTTTCACAGACAATATGTCATCCTTCTCATCAGCAAACTGAACAGTAGTTTGGGTGTTTTCGTTCTTGTAGTTCTCCAGTAATGTTTGGAGCCTATGAAAATCTTTTTCTTCCAGCCGAAGCAGTTTAGCCAAGTCCTTAAAACCAAAAGACCCCCCAAAAAAACTGTCGCTCATCACAAGACTAATACAAACCGATGTTTTCAAAGAACAGTAAAAACTAAAACAAAAGTTCAGTTAAAACATTTTGTTTTGAACATTAAAAACGTCTTTTAAAGAGCCAAAGTGATTGAATAATCTCAAAATCAGTTATTTATATAGCTCAAATGAAGATCTTTTCCAGCTTCATTTTTAAGGACTTCAACAGATACATCTCCCATATTTAGATCTTGCTCATAGTATAACAATTACCCATGAAGCAAACAAGTCCATATAACACCACTCTGTATGGCTTGAATAAATGTATAAGCATTTTTATAAATGATATCAAAAGCAAGCCAAATTATAATGCTACACAAGAAAAAAATCAGAATTTGCAATTTCTACTCAAAATACCCCTCCCAAAACTGAACAAAGTTCAGAGTATGCTATGTACTTTTGATAAAGGACTGAAATCAGGAGATCTTGGTTCTATTTTCACTTCTGTCTCAACTTTATGTGACTGCTAAAGAATATTAGGTAGACGAATTACTAGACATTTGTAAGGTGGAGGAGGGGGAGACATTATAAAACAATTATTTCACTAAAAGTTCCAGGCTACAAAAACAGGTAACTTGCTTACCTACTTATTTTACCCGATGCCTTGAAAACGTATTTTTATGCTTAAATCATCACTCAATTCTGTAAGACAACTGAATTTTGAATTTACTCACATTATCAGAGGGTAGAGTGTCTTTCTGTATGCTTTGGGAATTTAGTTTGCTAACTAGTTCATAAAGATGTAACAGCTTTAACTTGTTTGCGCAGAACTGCAGTAGTCCTTCATCCACACACTCAAGCTCTGAGGAGAAATAAAACTGCATTTGAACTTTAATATATCACCTGGAATAGTAAAACATACTTCACAGCTGCATTAAACTCCTCCTGTATTAGAACTGGAGGACTTATGTCTCTCACTGTAATTTTTTGAGGCACTGCTGCTTCCAGTGATTACATTTAATTCACAGCAGTATAAAACAATAATTATTTTTATGTGAAGTATTAGAGAAAGATATCAGGCTCATTTTTGAAGCTGAAGGAGGCTGACAATATGTAACTCAACGAAGACAAATCCATTGTCTTTTCCTGGCTTAAGGCCAAACCAGAGACTGCCAAAAATTGAAATACACTAAGTCTTAAACATATTTTTTTTTCAAGAATTAAATTCCAAACTACAATTTTTTATTCATTATGCCAACATTTTAGGCATATTCCTTGCATCAGGAGAGCTTGATATCTACTGATATGAATTTGATTTCATCTCTGCAAGACACTGCCATTTGTATTTCTACAATCTTACTCTCAGAAATTTCATGTATCTATTGACATTCAAACTTCAGTAACAATTAAAGCAATCAGAATATAGCAAGATAACACGAACATAAAGTTGGGAAAAAACCTCTATTCCAACTTGTTTGTCATAAGAGAAAGCATTTTACAGAAATCCTAAAAGGACCTTTTTACAGAAAAGATATCTCTGAATATATTATCTTCACCTGAAACAGCTTCTAAACACAATTTTCTCCCTATGAGCCCTTAAACACTTTTGATACGTTGCTATTAAAAATCCTACAAACAAAAGAGAAATGCACAGAGCCTGCTGCACAGTCACCTGACCTTTTCTTCACAACCACAGCATTCACAGAGCCCAGCATCTGCTTCACATTATCTTTCACCTACTAAGCACAAGTGGAAGAATATGTCACTATTCTTCTGAAATTAGAAGGCTAGAACATCAGTCAAATTTGTTCCTTACTGTGACTGTGAGGAAATAATAATGTTATGTATGACAATAAAAGATTAATGATGAAAAACACACACTCAACCCAACCAAACAGACCTCAGTTAAGTATACAGTTCTGTCAATCTCTCTTCAGTGCAAAAGTGCATGTTTTTTTGTTTGTTTGTTTTTGTTTTGGTTTTTTTTTTGAGTTCTGATAGAAATGGATAATGATAGTGATTTAGAACGCTAGACCAAAATTAGGTAAAGAACTGCATATGTGAAGCTCTCAATCTCCTCTATCTACTTCAAGAGAATGGTTTAAAAAAACCAACACTGATAGAAGTGAAAAAGATTTCCTTTCAAGGCTCTGAAACTATGAAAATGTGGTGTCACATTCTCACTGAGGTAGAACAGACACAGCCTTTATAATTGACAAATGATTTATTCAGGACTTCCATACAACAGCGGTGGGGATTTCTTGACTCCTATTGCTAAAGTCTCATCTTCAAACAAACTGAAATTAATCCAGTGATAACAAAAAAAAAAAAAAGCAGGCTTTTTAGATCCAAGTGTATCCTTTCAAAGGAGCAACAAAATTTTGAATGGGTAATGACATTTCTTGACATTGGCTCTGAAATCTCTTCGCAAAACATATGAAATAACTTCAGCAAAGTTTACCAGGAGAAGATAGTAGGTATCTGACCAGAGCTCGGACCCTCAGTGACAAGGATTTTGTGCCTCCAGTATATTAAAATTCACAGATCAAAAGTACCATATCCTTACTGCTTTCTTTGGAGAGAGAGAACAGGCAAAAGTCTGTGAAAGCTTCTTTCTGAAGGAAGCTTTTACTGGATGCAAGTATCCAGCCCAGCTGTTGGTTTTCTTCTTTAATATAATCACAAGTTACTAGGCACATAACAAGCATAGCAAACCATACTCACTAGCAAGCTATTTGAAGTCTGCATTAAAAAAAAATATGTAGAAGCAACACCCTGTGATACCTAGCAGCAAGACTAAGTAGATCAAGTCTGGTTACCCTGTGGAACAGAGTAATTCTACAATAGTCTTACAGCACTGCAGACAAAATGCAAATGTCTCTCCATGTTTGCAAAATAAATATCCACCTACCCTGTTTTTTTAAGTTATCCATTAGTGTCTGAGTGATGTTTGTGAGAGACGAAAGTGGCACTCGTTCACTTGCCAATATACTTTCAAGAGCCTGTTAGGCAGATATTCAACAGAATTAAACATTTACTTAATTTTACTGTAAAAACACATAAGGTAAGCCAACAAAGCACAACTTTGACAATTATTTTTCATCTGTGTTTTGTCTTCACATATACTTGTGGCATAATTTGATCATAGAGACAGGTTTGCCCTCTTTTTATTATTTTGACTTTTATCATGGAAGATGTTTTAGGGAAGTCACAAGTCAAAATTAATTCCAGTCAATGTGTTGTAAAAAACCGAGAACACCACCACACCAATATAGCTCAATTATTTGCTTCAAGTAACTCACGGAAAAAAATAACATTTTGAAAGATTTAGCACTCTAATCTGATAAAGCAACGTGTTTTTTCTAGTAATAAAGAATACTGGTCTCTAAATATTCACCTGTTTCTTTGTAGCAGGGTATTTGATATCAAGTATTAATTCCTTTGCTTCAGCTTCAATCAAATCTGCAAATAAAGAATCATGACCATTCATATTTCTCAAATGCATTCTGAAAAGCAAGTCAATCCACACCACCGTTAAGATGCACATGTCTTCATGCTACAGAGATGAAGACAGTATTACAAAAGTTGCCAAAATAAGCTTGCAGAAAATGAAACAAAGTAACAGCTCAGTGGCATGGCTTACTCCAAATCTGTCTTTTGTAAGATATATATTACTTACAGGAAGAAGGATATGTAGAGTCAAATGCTGAATTCCACTACATAGCATAATGGGTTGCAAACAGACCATGTTTTATGCAAGCACTCATAGTAGAGTTTAGTTAAGATTTACATGACAGGCAAGGCTTATACTGGATCCTTGTATGAGATAAATTTAATCTGGTAGCTTATAAAAAAACCCAAACTACTTAAAGATAATAATTCATAGCACATACAGCTGTCAAAATGCACCACAATCGTACCCGTGTTAGTACGCTTACAGGAAAGATAATACAAGAACCATTTGATAACATATAATCTTAAGAAAATATCTAAGAGAACCTACCCAGATCTGAAGTTTTAGCTTTGAGTAAAGCATTTAATTTCTTCACTAGATGCATATCCTTTGCTCTCTCACTCTTTTTATCACTGAAGGGAAATAATTTTAATTATATAAGTGAAGAGGACTAAAGTGAATGATTCACAAAAAAAAACCTCAAATTATTTATGCTACTTTAAGATAACATCACATTAATGAAAATCATACAAAACAATGAGACTATTACCAGAGTAGTATTCCGCTCGAGTCGGAACACCAGAATTGCTCTCTCTAAATAAAACATTGGTTCAAAAAACAATAATGAAATTCATGTGGTTACACAGAGTCCTTACCTCAGTGCTAAGTGGAAAGGTACGTGGACAGTTTTTACACTTCCAGAGACTGGATCAACAAGGCATATCTGGTAAGTCTGGGGCTGCCACCCCTGACTGGTCACATTGGTTAGGCCCATTATTTTATAACCAGGATACAACAATCTGAAACCACAAAAAACACGGCCTATAAAGTGAAGAACAAAATTAGCAACATTCCCTTTCCACACAGTGAATGAAAAGAAGGTAAGTTTTATAAAGCTAAGGTTTAACAACTGCTAAACGTGTTTATCAGGAAAAGACTGCAGAGT
This sequence comes from Phaethon lepturus, assembly GCF_000687285.1. Classification (NCBI taxonomy): domain Eukaryota; kingdom Metazoa; phylum Chordata; class Aves; order Phaethontiformes; family Phaethontidae; genus Phaethon; species Phaethon lepturus. Next base: position 29,784 of record NW_010525759.1, on the reverse strand, counting down.
GATGAAACATGACAAAATCGCCTTCTATAAAACATCAAGCTGCATTACAGTAGAAACTGTGGGCAATGCAAAAAGCGCCTGCCAGCACTTTCCACTTTCACCACTGGCATATCCACATATCACCTTATTGCAAGGTGATATGTGGATATGCCTACCTGCTAACTGTTTCTTACCTACAGTATTTCCCCACATTGAAGGCTCCAACCCGAGGCCCTTGCTGCGTGCTCCATACTTCCAGAATGCCTCTCCTCGGAGCATAGATCACAAGGAACTGAGCCACTCTGCTTGGGCCTTGTGCATTTCCAAAAGGAGAAAAATCCATCTTCTCAGTTTCCCTCTCATGAAGATCCTCTACAGTCTGTATCCAACCAACTTCTGCATCACGGTATCCTTTATGAGTGAAGACAGACGTTCATTAGTGTATAGAAATTAATACATCATTAGTACACATCACCACCCACTTAAGTACTATTCCAGCAGCAAGCTGTCTCAAACTTTGTTTCAAATTGTGCAACTCTGGCCAGTAGCCAGACTCCAGTCAGGAACTGTGGTCCATCCACTCTGAGCAGGGCCCACCAGAGGACTCCTCAGAGCCAAACACAGCCTCATGCAAAGCTTTGAGGAGGAACAAGTTTTTCTGGGTGAAGCCACAAAAAACCCCCAAAACTCATCAGGTCTGTACTCTGGACATTACACCAATGCAAAAGCTTCTCGGAGAAGAAAGATCGGTAGTGAGCGTCCAGATTTCTCACATTTCAAAACAAGAAAAAAGAAGACTTAAGGAAGGAAATTTGCATAACCTAAATACAATATGTAAGGTTTTATTCATATGTTTTCAATAGTATGTTTTCATCATTAAAATGCAATTCTTAGTAGCCCAATAAAAACACTCCATCTTGCCCCTCTCTCCGCATAACGCAAATACTTTCCCTCATAAAATTTTCCTTAACAAAAAAGACAGAGATGCTTTAATGACATCACTGAACTATGTGATGGTTTAGCAAGTACAAATGAAGACTCCAAACCACAAGTGAAATACTAATGTATAAAACAAGTTTACAAAAAGATGTATTATACCAAAAAGGTTGAAAAGCATTCACAACTCAATGAGAAAATGTACGATCCAAAAGATTTAATTCAGTAGACAGTTTTGCTTAAAAAACAAACAAAACCCCCAAACAAACAACAAAAAAACAACACTATTTCATATCTCAAAAGTTTTACAGGGGAAAGGCTGGCAAATTGTAAATATGTGTCTGATGATCAAATAAAGTTTAGGACTAACAGTACTTCCTAGATAACAAGAAGCTCTCAGTAATGAAGGAAAAAAAAAAGGCCAAGAATATCAGAAAGCACGTATTATAGCTAATAAGCTTCAAAACATGAGAGAAGGAGAATGCACAGGGGAAACGTGATTACTCTAGCTACTACAGTATTAGCGTGTTGCTGAAGTAGCTACTATATTCATGACCACTAATCTTCTGAATTGATAGTGAGGGAGAGAGAGGGAAGGGCTAGAGATTTTCTTTCTTTCTTAAAACTTATCTCCCATCTCCTAGAAAGCTGCCAAATTTTAATTCTATAGAAAAAATAAGAGTTGTTGCAACATTAGGTACAATTACAATTTGAGAGCTTAACATCTGGTTGTTTAGTTTTTTTTTCAAAAAGCCCTCAGTTCAGAAGAGACTGAACACCCCCTTCTTGCACAGTCACCATGATGAAATGAGAATCTAACAAGTTTTATATCTTCTTACTGATTTTTCAAACTTCTGTTTATTTTCTCAGCAGAATTAAAGAAGATACTACAGCTTATCAAGAGAAAGAATCTTGAGAAGAGAGCTAAAGCTGTTCCAAAAAAATTATTAGGTCAAAAGCTTTCTGTTGGGATACAGTCAGAGGGACGAATAAAAATCTGTACAATACAAACCAAACAGACCAAATTTTGGCTATAGACCACACCAGTATTTCAGGGATTCGTACAACAATACCCTTATGGACTTTATACAACATCCGCCTTTAATATTCAGTTCATAATAACACAATGTACAAAAGTCTTGCTTAATAATGGAAAAACACTTGGAATTCTAAGTCTGAACATAAGAAGTCACAGTATTTTGAATATTATTTGCTATACTAATGTACTCTATCATACCTTTCCACATGCGAACTGCAAGTCCTCTTGTAACATCCAGTAAAATAACCCTTCCAAAATCATCTGTTACTGCTGCCAAAGTGTTACATGGCGAAAGACATATTCTTTCACCATGGCGACGGGAATCTGGAAGTCCAAACCTTAAAAAAAAAAATCAAGCAAAAACACTAGGTACCTATCTTTCTTCAGAAATAGTAAATGGAGTATCTTATATGGACTAAGATTTCTTTCTTAAGGTAACATGAAGGTATGGGTAAAATTAAGAGCAAAGTATGAAAAACGTTTTTGTGCTGTCTACTGGGAGATCTCGTTAAGTCTGTTAAAGTCCTACTGAAAACCAAAGTTCAGAAACTAGGAGAAGCAATTGCCTTGTCACGCATTGTCAGGCAAGGATCTCATAGCAGTGGGTTACTTTGTAAGCCCTCCCTTATTGCCAACTAGTCTTGAGAACACTTTAAAAAAAAATCAGGAAAAACAATCAGGAATTAATTTATTCTTTTATCAGCTGTTTTTCCCTTTCTCCTCTCTCCCATAATCAACAGGCAACAGGATATCTCCTAATTTTTGTGAGGGGCTTTAAACTATCTAAAGCAGCAAGCACTTCATGTGGCTTCTTTGAAGCTCTTCAGTGATAAACTTCAGGACTCGTACTCATGTACTCCTACTGTCATTAAACTGTGCATACTGTTCTTTTACAGTAACAATGAACCCACACACTGGAAGTGAATGAGATGAGTAATTTGTCCAGAATGATAAACTGAAATGAAACAAAGCTTAAAACAAATGAACAGCAAACTATCATCACTGCTTCAAGTCAAGAAAAATAAACACATTCATCAATTATGCACCTTTCAAAATAATTCAAACAATTAAAAACACAAGAGATTTAAAGCAATTGAGACAGTATGTAAAACTTACCTCACTGCCAAAGGGGTTGCAGGTTCAACTTTTGGTTTCTGTTTTTGGACAGGTTCTTCTTCATGTTTACTCTTCCAACCAAGCCAGCCACTTGCAATAGAAAAACACATTAGGAGAATCACACTAATGGTCCTAAAAATCCTCGAACTATTATGTAGCTACTAAAACAAAATAATTTAATGTAATTTTTAATGTTATTACCTGGCAGCATTAAATAATGCCGAAGTCAGTTTACTTGCAACTGCTAAGGCAACATGAGACAACAGTGGCTGTGAGCTACCCTGAAAGAAAGGAATAAAGGGTTTAGAAAGTCAAGAAACAGTCAGCTGTGAGCTATCCTGAAATGAAGGAAAAAAGTGTTTAGAAAGCCAAGAAATAGTTCTTACACTGAACTCAACTGCAGAACAGTTTTTCAGGCCTCCTATGGACTTTCAGCTCAGAAAGCATAGCTTTAAGACTGCAAAATTTTAATTCATTGCCCCCAGAAAAGCCATTCTGACATCTCTTTACCATTTGAAAATCCTCCTGCAAGTCACTGGTAGCTCAGTATGTTTGTCTGCAACAGAAGTTAAGAAAACCCTGTGTATGATTTATCATGGAGAGTTAGCTGGTGTATGGCTTTGGCATCCTTGCAAATATCAACGTAAGCAGTTTTTTCATAAACATATTGGAAAAGCAAGTACAAAATCAAAATTCCAATTCTAGCATTTTCAATCAACTTTTGATCCTGATAAGGACAGCACACATGTACGGTCTGAATGTACAAGACATACAGCTACATTGCCAGTCTTCTCCTCCAATACAACAGAAGATGACGTAACTGTGCTACAAGTATCATCAAGCATAAGTTGCAGTTTTCTTCTAGAAGTAGTAGTTCCACTATATGAAATCATCACAGTATACTCAGGTCATATATGTATCTGATAAAAGACTAAACGCCTCCAAAAAACCCTAAGATGCATGTTTACATAATATCAACATAATTTTTTAAAAATCCTTACGTTACTTAATTGGCAATAAATTAACAACTGAAAAAAAAAGTTACTGGGCTATCACATTCATTTTAAGATAAAAAATAAAATTGCTGATTAGCAGGAACCTGTGGTAGACATTACTACCACATCTACTCCAAATCATTCCAGTTTCAGAAGATCAAGAAGAGGGGCAAATGTCAGCATAAAACGAACATAGGAAATACCCATACAGAAAAGAGAAGGATTAACTAGTCAAAGTTTCAGCAAGTCAGCTTTGTAGTACATACCTCCAGAGCAAAAAAGAAACCAGTGAAAGGATTGGATCCAACAGTAACATACTGAGACATAGCAGGTGGGCTGTTTTTTATAGCTGCATTATATCCACCTATATTGGAAGCAGTCTTCATTTGATCAAAAGGAGACAGTGTCATGATGCCTAACAAAAACATTAAAGTGAATGTCTTATACTTTCAGAACAAAGGTATGCAATTGCTCTAAAATATATTTCTGCCTTCTTGACTGACCAGACAATGTTCAGAAGGGAGGAGGAGCAGCTTTAACCACAGAAATTCCAAAGAACACAGCAGAAATAACCTAATGTACTTAGGTTAATTATAAAGCAGTTGGTTTGTTTAGAAGA
>NW_010525759.1:0-25069 GCF_000687285.1 Phaethon lepturus | reverse complement strand
CAGCAGGAAAAAACACATCTCGCAAATTCACTTCATCTGCCTCGTTACCCCCTTCTGACCTCTTACCTGCTTTTGTGAAAAGGGTGGAAAAGAAATGAAACTTACTGTCCCTCAGATCTGCCTGTCTGACATGAACCTGGGCTTCTGCAAATTCCTACAGAGTAGAAGTCTTTGAGAGTCTAGAAATCAGTTTGTCTTTTTTGGAAAGGAGCAATGTCAAATTTTAGTTTATGTGCTAGACCCATACCAGTCTCAACCTGCCTGTCACACAGTTCTTTAACCTGGCAGAAATGGGAATAACTGCACCTGATCTAGCCTCTCTTGGCTGTTTCTTACCAAGAGAGAAGACGACAGCTACAGCTGTTACACCCTTTGTCCCCTCAAGTGGAGGGAGCATGCTCAATCACACTAGAAAGTAAAACATATTTTTGATGATGGTTAATGAGATCATTCACTATGACAGTCTTCTCCCACTATTTATTTCTATCCAGCCAGTACCACTGAGTGCTCTCATCCCAAATTTAATAGCATGAAAACATTCAGTTTCATTTAAGCCAAATATTTGAAATTAAACAGAAATGCTTACCAATACTAGCATGGTCAACAATCGTATCCACATCTTGCAAACCCCATTTCTTATAAGCTAACGGTGGAGGCTGAACATTCTCATTGCCAGATGCTGCAGCTGACAGAAGTTGATAAAACATAAAATTCTTACTGAGTGAAAGACAAAGTAATACCATAACAGAGGGAAAAAAATTGATGCAATCTGAAGCCACTAAATAACCTAGTTTTAAATTAACATACATCTAAACACCCACTGAGCTAAAATGGCCTTTTGAAATATATACCTTAATGAAATTAAAACATTTTAAAAAATTAATTAAATAAAATTGCACATGATATTCTATCACAGCCATATCCTGTACTTGCAGAGAGATTTGGTTTATTAGTCATTTATGGTTTAATATTCTGTACAATTTTAGAATGCTCCTACAATTTATTTCTGTGGTCTGTGCATGTTTAAGTGGAAATTCTCCTGCCAAAGTACTTGCAAAGTCAGCACATTCACTAGATATGTAACAGCGTGAGGTAAGAACAGTGGCAAAACTAAAGTGATGATTGAAATTCTTCAAAATATCTATTACGACAAACATAAATGATCAAGAATGAAGGAATATATTGCACTGGCTGCAGATGTTACAACTAGCTGTAAGTGCTTCTCCGTAAATGGTGACTTCTCATTGAAAGAGTAGAGCATGTTCTGGTTGTGAAGGTAGATAGATATTTCCCATTATTGTGCCTGTCTCTCTTCTTTTCTTATTTGTTGCATGATTCATGGAATATCAGTTTTTTAAAGTTCTGATTTACAAGAGTTTTGTCGTCTTTTACATTCCAAGGAAATGCTACCTTTTCATTAAGAGGATAAGAACAGACATTATTAGATAGACCCACGGAATCATTTAGCGCAGGAGATCAGGATCTGAGCACAGCTAAAACCAAATGTCTAGGGAAGAATATTAGAACAAAGACATGTATCTGATGCTTCCTCTAGACCAGCTTCTAAAGAGACCTTCTCAGCTAGAGGTAAGCCCTAAGCATTCGGTAAGCCTCCACAGCTTTCTTCTCCGCTAATTTGCCAGTTTTCCTCTGAGCCCAAGCAAGCTTTTAGCATCCACATCAACTTCAGGCAAAGAATTCCACAATTTAACCTCACACTGCATGAACACCCAGCTACTTTTTATTTTGAATTTACTATCACCTAGCTACACTTTATGCCACTTCATCCAGAAGAGGAAGAAAGAATGAGCAATCTGTTCCTATTGGCCATCCCCATATGGTTCAGAGAAGAGCTATCTCACCACAGTAGCATTTCTCAGTTCTTTACCACTCATCCCTTCTATGAAAGATTCAAACCTTGGTTAGAGGTGCTGCTGTCCCAACAGTTCCTAATGCTGTCATGCTGGCAGATACATTCTGCTTCCCACCTAGACCAAGCCTCATGACTATCTGCTGATGTGCTCTGCTGCAGAGAAAGAAGAATCTGACAAATCTGAAGTTCAATAAAACAACCATCAGGAAATTCATGAGAACAATTCAGCAACAGCACCTGTTTAACATTTTATCATGTAGAATTGTAACAGCCTGTACTTGTGCAATCTACCACACAATACTGTTACGTGGTGCCCCTCACACCCCAGAAAACTGTCCCTGTTTCCAAATCAGAGTATAAACAGATGCTATACTAAAGAAGCAGGATCAACAGCTCGCAGGTATTAACACAAAGAGCAGTGACCATTACTGATGTCATCATCACAACATTATCCCTTTCCACAAAGTCCTTACTGGGATGAAATGCATTTCACTGAGAGTCAGTGAAATCAGCATCCTGATGTGCTAAGAAGCACCTTACCAGCATGCTGTGGGTTAACCTCAGTGGGCACCTAAGCACCATACAGCAGCTCGGTTACTCACTCCTAATGAGATGGGGAAGAGAATCAGAAGCGTAAAAGAGAGAAAACTTGTGGGCTGAGATAAAGACAGTTTAACAAGTGAAGTGAAAGCTCTGTGTGCAGTCAAAGCAAAATAATTAATTCATTCACTACTTTCCGTCATCAGGCAGGTGTTTAGCCATTTCCAGGAAAGCAGGGCTTCATCATGCGTAACAGTTACTCGGGAAGACAAATGTCATCACTCCAATCATTGCCTGCTTCTGCCTTCTTCCCCCCAGCTTTTATCACTGGGCATGACATCATATAGTATGGGATACCCCTTTGGTCAGTTAGGGTCAGCTGTCCTGGCTGTGTCCCCTCCCAATTTCTTCTGCACCCCCAGCCTGGTCGCCGGCAGGCCAGTGTGAGAAACAAAAAAGTCCTTGACACTGTGTAAGCACTTTTCAGCAACAGCTAAAACATCGCTGTGTTATCAACACTGTTTTCATCACAAATCCAAAACATAGCCCCATACCAGGTACTATGAAGAAAGTAAATTAACTCTATCCCAGGCAAAATGAGTGTAAAGTATTGTGGTGAGAATGTACAAGACAGACAATGCTACTTTGACAACTTGTGCTCTAAGAATGTTTTCTGTAGAGGAAGAAGTTTCCTTGTATGCAGTAGATGCCTATATATTGATGGACAAGCAAGGAAAATACAAATTCCACCTTGATTCAATATCTAACAAAAATAAGTAAATTTCCTGTAATGTAAAGTATTATTAACAGAGTCAGAACCCCTGTCAAACATACCTCTTGCTACCTGATTACGACACGCACGAAGGGACTGAAAGAGGCTGAAACCGTCAATTGTCACAATTGCTGCTGGATACAAGATACTTAGTTCTTCATTCTGTGGAATAAAATGAGAGAAGGGAGGAGGAAAAAAATAAAAAGAATCACTGTTACTGTTGTAATAGTATAAAAAGTTAGAAAAGAAGCTATTAACTACATGAAGATGAGGATTACACCCAGATAGTTAATGTCTAACAAGCCCCAGGAAACAGAATAAGGCCAAGCTACAGAAATTCACTATTAAACCATCCAATCTATGAATAAGTTATTTAGGCACATAATTTTATAATTTTATCTTCTTTCAATTACTTTTATGTTTGCTTAATATATTTTATGGCTTAGGGAGAAAACACAAAAGTTACAGCAGCTTGTGAAGGCCACAGAAAAACAGGTTATCTAGATTGCCAGTATCAAGGTTTTATGAGCCAAATTCTGAAACTGGATTAGCGCCTGAATTACCACTTGAGCACATAAATGCTTATTTGGTGATATAAATTCAGGACTCAAATTCCTTAATGCTTCTGTATTTCAAAACTGATCCCAAAATGTCATGCTAAATCACATGAGCATTTGTATAAAGCAAATTGGAAGTTTTTGTAACTTCATTAGTTTTCTGCAAAAAGCATGCCAACTCAGCCAAGAGCAAAGAAAGATGGCTTTTCTACTAAATAGCTTGAGCTCTACAAGAGCCTTCTCTGCAGGAAATACTTATAATGACATGCAGGTTCCTAACACTATGTCCTATAAAGATTGTTTTAATTTTCAGATATCTTCTCTATTAAATAATTAAGATAAGTTATTATGAATGAGTACATACAGCTCTTGGCATCTGTCAAGTTGCATTTTCTCCTTTCATCCATACATTATCATATTTTTTGCACATTAATGAATAAACAGGAAATGAATGAAGCCCTCCTTTGCAAGGTTATCACAGAGAAAAATAGAACAAATCTATAGAGCTAACTAAATACTCAAAAAAATACAATAAAATTCTGAATCCTCAAACTATACAGGCACGAATACCTCTAGAACAAGAAATCCAGAGTCTCTTGTTCCAAGGAATTGTCCACCCATCAAAAACTGGTAAAGGACATAGAGGATTCACAGAGAAGACTCCCTTTCATACCCCATAACACTGCCACTTCGCTTTTGAAATAATCTGACAAAACCTGTTCTGTGACACCAGGATGCCTGGGAATTTCATAGGTTCTGCACTTAAGCTGTAGGACAGGATCTTCATTTAAAAGCTGTGCAAGAAGCAGTACTCCACTCTAGAAGAGAAAGAATAATAAGCGTGAATATTTCTGACCCTTTTCTTCAGGAAGGCAAAAAGCACTATCTGCAGAAACAGAAGTTTTATAAAAATAGATGTTTATTATGATAGCTTGCTTGCAGGACCACCATGCTGAGAAACATACCTCGGTGTAAAAACGAACATAGCCAGAGGTGAAGCCAACAACAATGCAGGTCCAGTCAGGACGGCCTGTGGAACTCCTGTTTCACAAAGACATATCAGAAGTTAAAAAACAAATCCTGCTTTAAGCTGTAGACATATAAAAGTGTAACATAAGGAGACTGATGATGTATGTACATAAAAATATCGATCCTTACCTCTTCTGACTTGCCAATGGGATACACAATACGCTACTCACACATTCACTAGAAACAGAAAGATAAAACCAATAAGCATATTTTTTCTCCAGTTGTGAAATTTGTTCTACACAGATCTTGCTGAGTGAGCATTTTTAGTATTTTGACAATATGCAGCACACAATTTATCGAATTTATACTAAAAAGGCAAAAAACACCCTTTCATTTTAAAGACATTTTCAATTACAAGTTCAAGAGTACCCACACAGATTGCATGAGTGCTTATTGCACCTTGTTAACGTTGTCTTTCATCATTCCCAGACTGATAATTCTGCCAGTACTCTTCAGTAAAGATTCAAGTTATATCTCATATACCTAAAGCTAAGTAATTTTTTTCTGACCTACAATGACATACGAAAAAGAACCAACTTTTTAAAAACAAACGAACTGTACTTATAAAATATTTTTTTTAAATACATTACACAATTTGGTAATTTTTATATCCATTGCATTTCACCACTTTATAATTTGAGAGCATCTGAAGAGCTAGCATGGTCTTGCCACTTAATACAGTAACTGAGCATGCTCAATACATGGCAGGCAAAGCATGTAGAAGGCAAAGCATGCTCATCTGCATAGATGAGCATGCCTCAATATCTCAAATCAAAAGTTATTTAACTGTTACCATGATAGAAAGTTTTACGCTGTCTGGGGAAACAGAAGCAGTACAAAGGTTTTATGAAAGAGCATATAAATTCACAACGTCATCCCAAACAGCACTTAAAGCATAAATGCCTGCAGTACTGTTGATTATTTGCATTTCAGGTCACCTCTATCCCCCAAGGAGTGATTAAATAATCAGGCTATACAATTACAGAAAAAAAGCTTTCTAAATGCAAGTTTGACATGAGTTGCAGTTCAATTACAACTTCAAAGCAATGTTAAACATCTCAGGGAAATCTCATCTTCCAACAGCAAAGCTCAGCCACTATAGAACATTACCAGTTGAAGGGAACTTTGGGCAAAAAAAAAAGAACTCAAGTCTTTCAACAATCTGACAGTAATTGCCATATTTATGCTTCCACAGAAGCAGAACCCTCACCTGCAGGAAACACTCACAAACCCTAAATCAAGATGCAGTGAATATAACTGTGTCTATCTAAAGAAAAACTACCTGTTCTGTATAGTAGTGTCTCTCGTGGCTGTAACAGTAGTAAGAAACCAACCCCGAAGAAGAATCTCTTTTCCTTTTTTTTTAATAAAAGATGACATGGTAATTTCAGTGGTAGTATTGGGGGGGATCAACTAAGAGATGCACATAAAACAGTTCAAATGTGTGGTAGCAGCAGGTTTATAAAAATATATCATGATTTTAACAGATTGGAGAGAGGCTGATTAAGTCAACACCTCCTACAGCATAACAGAAGTTTGAAGCCAATACGGAGCATGTTCAAAGGCAGACAGCAACTCAAGGCTGCAAACTTAACAACAAAATGCAAAATCCTCTTCCATATGGGGGATTTGAGAAAGCATCTGTCTGATTATTTGAAGACAGATCGAGCAGAAATATTTTTTAGAATCATAGAGTAGTTTGGGGTCGAAGGGACCTTTAGAGGTCATCTAGTCCAACCCCCCTGCAATGAGCAGGGACATCTTCAACTACATCAGGTTGCTCAGAGCCCCGTCCAGCCTGGCCTTGAATGTTTCCAGGGATGGAGCATCTACTACCTCTCTGGGCAACCTGTGCCAGTGTTTTACCACCTTCATTTTAAAAAGTGTCTTCCTTGCATCTAGTCTAAATCTACCCTCTTTTAGTTTAAAACCATTACCCTTTGTCCTTTCACAACAGGCCCCGCTAGAAGTCTGTCCCCATCTTTCTTAGAAGACCCCTTTAAGTACTGGAAGGCTGCAATAAGGTCTCCCCAGAGCCTTCGCTTCTCCAGGCTGAACAACCCCAACTCTCTGAGCCTGTCCTCACAGGAGAGGTGTTCCATCCCTCTGATCATTTTTGTGGCCCTCCTCTGGACCCTCTCCAACAGGTCCATGTTCTTCCTGTGCTGAGGGCTCCAGAGCTGGACACAGTACTGCAGGTGGGGTCTCACCAGAGTTGAGTAGAGGGGCAGAATCCCCTTCCTTGACCTGCTGGCCACGCTGCTTTGGATGCAGCCCAGGAGACAGTTGGCCTTCTGAGCTGCAAGCACACATTGCTGGCTCATGTCCAGCTTTTCATCCACCAGTACCCCCAAGTCCTTCTCAGCGGCGCTGCTCTTGATCCCTTCATTCCCCAGCCTGTATCAATACAGGGGGTGGCCCCAACCCAGGTGGAGGACCCTGCCTTGTTGAACCTCATGAGGTTCACACAGACCCATGCCTCAAGCTCGTCCAGGTCCCTCTGGATGGCATCCCATCCCTCAGGCGTGCCAACCGCACCACTCATCTGCAAACTTGCTGAGGGTGCACTCGATCCCTGTATGTCACTGGTGAAGATATTAAACAGTACGGGTCCCAATATGGACACCACTCATCACTGATCTCCATCTGGACATGGAAGCCATTGACCACTACCCTCTGGATGCAACCATCCAACCAATTCCTCATCCACCCATCAAATCCACATCCTTCCAATTTAAAGAGAAGGATTTTTTGGAGGACCGTGTCAAAGGCCTTACAGAAGTCCAGATAGATGACACTGGTAGCTCTTCCCTTGTCCACTGATGTGGTCACTCCATCATAGAAGGCCACTAGGTTGCTCAGGCAGGACTTGCCCTTGGTGAAGCCATGCTGGCTGTCCAGAATCCCCTTCCTGTCCTCCATGTGCCCTAGCATAGCTTCTAGGAGGATCTGTTCCATGATCTTCCCAGGCACAGAGGCGAGGCTGACAGGTCGGTAGTTCCCAGGGTCCTCCTTGCTACCCTTTTTAAAAATGGGTGCAACGTTACCCTTTTTCCCATCTCCAGGGTCATCACCTGGCTGCCAGAACTTTTCAAGTATCATGGAGAGTGGCTTGGCAACTACATCAGCCAATTTCTTAGGGACTCTGGGATGCATCTCATCAGGTCCCACAGACTTGCGTATGTTCAGGTTCCTCAGGTGATCTTGAACCTGATCTTCTCTTACAGTGGGAGGGACTTTGCTCCTCCAGTTCCCATCTTGCAGTCCATCCCCTCGAGAGGTGTGGAAAGAGGCACTGCCAGTGAGGACTGAGGCAAAGGCTGAGTACCTCAACCTTCTCCTCATCTGTTGTTACCAGTTTGCCAGTCTTGCTCATCAGGGGGGTACACTTTCTTTGACCTTCCTTCTCTGGCTGACATAGCTGTAGAAACCCTTCTTATTGTTCTTTGCATCCCTTGCCAAGTTCAGCTCCAGCCACGCCTTGGCCCTCCTGACTCCATCCCTATATAACCATGCAGCATCCCTGTACTCATCCCAGGATACCTGTCGCTGCTTCCACTGCCTGTACATTTCCTTCTTGCCCTTTAGTTTGACCAGCAGGTCTCAACTCAGCCATGCCAGTCTCTTGACATGTATTTGGTATGAATACCAAATGTATGACCAAAGCCCAAAACCATTTCTGAAAGTGACTGAAACATGTAACAGGGTATTTACCATAGAGGTAAAAAATGAAAAGCATAGATGAAGTTCGCTGCATCTCAAAAGATTAACTTTTTCTACCACATGAATGGTGCTCACTGCTTACAATTTGGAGTGACTTCTTGATCAGAGACATGACTATTATATTTGAAGTTTTGAAAATTAAAAGAAGTATTTCTAAAACAACTTCATACATTCCCAGTTGCAACACCCCCTAAGAAAATTTCACCTCTACTATAAAAGTATATTTTCAAAAAGGGTACATATACTCTTTTTTCCCTTCTAGAACAGGAACTTATAAAAAGCGTAATAACCCAGATCTATTAAAATGTCTACAGCATATGCAAATACACTGATCTGCACACACAGTACCTCTTAATTTTTATGAGCTTGCCCTGAGATACCACATCATGCATGAGGAGTGACCTTTGCAGACAATGTTTCTGATCACCCAGGTTACTCCATGTCTGTTTTCAACATTAAAATGCCTAAGACCATGAATGCACTTGGATAAAAGCAAAAAAAGGTACAAAAAGCATATGCTACTAATTATTAAAAGTGAAAATGATATTTTAATCACAGTTGCATTTCATCACCTACCCTTCTTCAACATTCAGAAAGCCACTCCAGCCAACAGCATATTGCATTTCTTCTTTTCCCTTGTCACTGTGCTTCCATTTAGCTGCCATTAAGAACAAAGACACCATCTATAAAACTGTAATGTCTTCCATTTCACATATGTAGTTCTATTCCTAATCCTTCTCTTCCATACTATACATCCTACCACACTTATATTAAGTACTGATTACAAACCTTGAAGGCCACAAAAATAACACTACATTTTTTTAGTGACTTTTCTAAAGAACGCCCATGTTTTCTTAGAAATTTACATGGAACAACATACTGCTGAAATTCTGAAATGCCTAGTTTCGTTTTAAAAGATTTATGCAGTAATAGCTACTTCATCAAATTGTAAAAGGTTCAATTAATGAAACAGGGATCCTTAGGAGAAAAGTATTAAGCAAGGGCAAACTTCTTCTGGGATGATTACTGAAGACAAGCTTAAACAAATAGAAAATTTTAATTTTAACCCCCAAGATAGATATGGGAATGGTACTTTATATCTGACCATTTTTAATCTTCCCATTATAATCAAGGTTAAAAACCACTACACTGTTATTCACAGGGTGCTATTACAGATGACTTTTGATTGTTGAATCATCTCCCAGGTGCCAATGGACAACTCCAAAAACAATTTGTGTTGTGTTCTATTTGTCTGACACGTAAAACCTGAGACACAGGGACATTTTTGCCATTGTGTGGCAAGCTGCCACTGTGCAGTTCAGCAGAAGCAGTTCTCCAGCAGGTGAGCTAAATCATCTCCTTATTCTTGATCCAGTAGGAACTTTGAGGGAAATTGCTATCTTTTCATCTTCTGTGAAAAATTAGTGACTAACCTAACATCAGTTTTGGAACACACAACTGAATGGGAGGGAGGGAATGACATATGCAGCATGAGAACTCAATGCAATCTGCCTAATTATGCAACTTGGCGCTTCAACGGCCTGGTTTTCTTTTAAAATGGTATAATACTCCCCACATCAGGAGGTTTCCCTTCATCATGCTCACAGGCCACAAAGTGCAGCTGTTAATAGCACCAGCACCCTAGGCAACAGCAAATGTGTAAATAGCACCTGGCTGATCAATATTCATATGTTACTAAGGGTGCCTTTAAAAGAGTTCTGAGTGCCCTGCTTTAGAATAAAATATAAAGCTACCCATTCTTCAACATGGAGAATAATTTTCTATCAAAGGTGGAAATCTTAAAAAACAATCCACCTCAGTACTCCCTCCAAGTGACACTGGCTCATTTAGCTCATTTCTTCCCAAGGGGGAAAAAAAAAAAATCATCCAATATTTCTTTATGGCTAAAATTAATACAAAAGTTTTGTTTTGCTTATTGAGCACAATTAATGTCAATACCTCTGAGCATCTCAAACAACTGGGTAGTTACAGTATATATTTAATTATTCATGATAAAATATTATTCTCAGATCAAAATAAAGCTGAGAAGTAAAGACAAAACAACTTACTTGCCAAGCAATATCTAGAAAATGCATGATGTGTACTATAAAACACTCCAAAATTCCTGAAGGTACAACTTGGGGGTAAGCAAGTGGGGTAGGGTGCGGGACAACGACACAATCTTGTCCTGATTACTATTAAATGTACCCGTATACATACTTAGTAGAACCTATACTTACGCACTAAAAAGACTGCTTTCTGTTCATTAGCTATCACCATCAGGTCATTTGTTGGTGACAAGGACAACACACAGTCCTGAAGCCAGTAATTTCTCTGGTTCTTGGAAGGAGATTCCTCTTCTTCCTACAGGTAAAGCTTTAATCAATGTATGCAACAATTCTTAAACACAGTAGCACTTGCAAGATTTATGACAACATTTTGGCTTGCCCTCAATACCAGTGCCAAATGGACTATTACCTATCAAGTCACTAGAGCTCCAACTTGCATGAAAAGCCATGAGAAATGCATCAAACTTGCACTAATTCTGTGTTTTTACAAAACAGGAAACAAAGAAGTACTCAGCACTAACTCTACTGCTCCAAATCTTCTCCTCTTACCAAACAGAGACACTAGACGAATGAGACTTAAAGTTTGACCAGCATTGAATAAATATATGCACATATGAAGAAATTAACTAAGCTGGCATTCATACTAAAAGCCTCATGGTAACATGCAACAGAGTATCATCATGTGCCTTTCTACAACAAGAAACTTCACAAAGAAACAAATTCAAACTAAGAAATGCCAAACTTGAAAGGTTTAATGATGGATAAGTTAGATACCATCGTTATGTATAAAAGCAAAACAATTGCTTTTTTTTTTTCCCCTCTGAGCAACAAGCCAAATAGTTGACTGTAGAACAAACATGAGTAGCTCCTGTTAATCACAGTTCAAAGGCATAAAGTAATAGGTTTTGAGCAGATTGCTACAAGGTCTCTCAGAGATGCTACTCCTGCTTTCTTAGCTCCATTCTCTTACCTTGATCACAGCAATAAAATCCCTTTTTATTTCTTTCCCCTGTCCACAGTATCCATTTCCATAGCCACGCATCCAATCCTACCTGCTCCTAGCCCTCCAAAATATGACTCCATTCTCTAGTATCTCAAAGCAGCTATACACAAACAAAAAGCCCAACAACTTTAGCGTGATCATTTTCTGATCTGTGCAATTTATTCAGTTGTAATAAACCTGCATGCACTTGAAAACATACACATCTACTCCAGGCAGAAAAAGACTGTGGGAAGAATTTACATATTATTCCCGTAATTGCCTATTCATTATATTTTTTTTTTCCTTTCATAAGGCTGTACCATAAAAACAGTCACTTCGTGCACGCAAGAATACTGGGTATATCCATCATAAAGTCTACATTAGCACAGTACAATTATTCAGCTCATTATCTTTGTCCACACTATGACTGACTTTATGCAAGAAAACATCCTACCTTCATGTCATTTTTGTCTGCCAATTGATACCGAGTTCTATAGCAACACACTTTCCCTAACTACTGACATTTTTGAAAACATTATAAAGAGGTGAAGAGGTTGACTGGGATACTCCTGGCAACTTTAACTCCTCATGACAGAGATAAATGTATCATGTATGAAAACATTTAACCACAACACAAATAAAAACCTTTTAGTAAGGTTATCTCATGCTAGTGACAAAAATAAGCTACGAGTTAAAACATGAAAAGCAATGAACTTGTCAAAAGAAACTATTTTAAAAGACAGAATTACTAATATCAGCATGTAAGACAGGACTGCAACATCACCATCCCTACAAAATAGCTAATCAGTTCCATAAAAAGACACTTCACGGAAGAAAAGAAAACGTTCTTTAAATGTTAACTTTTTTTCTTTTTTTTTTTTTTTTTAATGCCTTCTCAAAAGTTGTGATGTTCCATGAAATAGATACTTTTCCAGGTGACTTGGGCAACTCCAAAAAAGATGCATTTTACACCAACTATAATGCAAATCAACCAAGAGTTAAAAGTTTTAAAAAGGGAATTAATTGTTATATTATACTAATAATTCTCAACTCTGTGCTAGACTGATGCACTCATTTTGGTGCACGTTCAGATATACAGACTCACATGTTTATATGCTTCTACACAGAACAACCTGTTTGCTGTGGATGACAGTTCTTTCTTTCTGATGAGTTTGGCTTGGAACCACCTCCACAACTTTGGAGGAAAACAAGTAAGCAGAGGAGAAAAAGGTCTTTAGCAAGAAAGGTGTGAACTACCTGGCAGAAGAGTTTGCCATTTTAAAGAGTGAAAAAGACAATTTCAGTTTAGCAACACCTGCTGGTTCTACCAAATTACAACCTAAGTAGTAAACAAAGCATTTCTTCTCATTAAGGAAGTTATAAGCTTTACAGCACACCTTACAAAGATCTGGCCTGAGAAACACACTCATTTCATGGCAATTACAGGGGAGCTGAATACTCATCCTATTTAAAAGGATGATTTTATACTCCTGTGCCCTGACATCAGCATCAGTGATTCATCCCTCAGAGACACCATGCTCATTTCAATTTGTTTCTCACCTCAGCTGCAAAATCTGTTTCCCTGCTGAAGCAAGTAGTTACAAGGATACTGCCCAACTCCTTGGGCATACCTCCTGCATACTGAGATAAAGACAGCAGATAAGAGTTTTGTTAGCAAGGTGAGGTCTGGAGTCCTCAGTCTATCCCCTCAGCTCTCTGTAACAGGGAATTAATCAAGCAATTCTGTTCAGATGATTCATTCAGGTGCAGAGGATTGCTACACAGACAGCTTCCCTAACATTTTATGGAAGTCAGCTGGCAGCTAAAAGTCTCAGCCTTACCAACAATTATAGACTAGCTGTGTTATTCTTAGTTGAACTAGTTGGACAGAGGGATGTTTTTCCCCCTTTAAAGAGCAGCTGTGCTGCCCCATCCTACATACGTAATTTGATCCCTCCTTTAACACCATCTGCACATCACAACATAAAAGGAGTACTACGTGATCATTAGAAAGATGCTTGCGTCAATGGTTCATGATTTAGGAGTCTTTGGTTTATATTAACTCATGGTAGATTATTATAACTCCACTGCCATACCCTACTCTCTCTGGCTAGCTATAGGACAAAAAAAGATACCCCAGCTGCAGCAGCACAGAAAGAGGTGTGTATACTCTAGTCAGAAAAAAACTACAGAATACAAGAATATGAGTAATTATCACAATAGGTAACATCCAAGTTATATTTAGAAAAAATTACAGGAGCAAGGGACAAACAAGCAGTCACATTTAAAACACTGTTCAAGATCCTTCTTGCCCAGGTGATAACTATATAGGAGAAAAAAAACCACTACACACACAAACAAGTAGCAAAGTCGTTTAGAGTAGGCAAGTTAGCAATGAAAATTCATATATATGAACTTACAGGTTCTTGTAATTCTGCTTCATCCCAGGCTCCCCAGTGACCATCTTCCCAGCTTGTTGATTTTCCTGCTTTAAAGCAAAGAAAGATTTGTCACATGAATACAGCATGGGCAGCGAAAAATACAGTTAAAAAGGATTGCTGGTGCTTGTTTATCTTTCCCTGCCAATGCATTATAACTTCATTATTGGCAGACATTAAACAAGTTCTACAGAAAGAACCATGAAGTGATAGAAATGGCTGGCTGGCTTCTCTGTATTTACTTCCATTTTTGACACTATGGAAAAGTAATAGCAGAAGATGTAACCTAAGTACAAACTGGAAACAGGTGGAACGACACCTGTGTCAAATTAATTCTGACAGGCTTCGTCTAGAACTCTAAGTAACATCTGACAGTGTCCTGACACATCCCTTCAACAGGGCCTCTCTGCACTGTACTAGAACAAATTATTCCATCAAACTTGTCTTATCTCAGTTTGTCACAGACATTTCAAAGGAGCCGAGACATATTTCTAGTTTTATAAAGCAAGCTGAAGCAAAGAGTGAGAGCATAAGGGGTGGGGGGGACAGGACAGGACCCTATGTGTCCACTTGACAAGAACTTTCTCCAGCAGGTACAGAGGCCTGAGACCTCACTGCAAAATTTGAGCTTTTGCTTGATTTATGTAATTATTGCTACTCCAAAGACAACAATAGCCCCACCTTCTACATATTAGGCAGCTACAGCAGGAAAGTAAGGGGACAGCAGGCTCTCTCCAACCCTTCAGGACTCTGTGTACACGCCCCCAGATGCTTTACTAACTGGCATAAGAAGACCTGTAACGCACCACAAGAACCACATATGCACAATTTTATGAGAAATCATATTTCCATACGTAA
The DNA here is from genome assembly GCF_000687285.1 of Phaethon lepturus. NCBI lineage: Eukaryota > Metazoa > Chordata > Aves > Phaethontiformes > Phaethontidae > Phaethon > Phaethon lepturus. The sequence continues at coordinate 10,228 of NW_010525759.1, read as the reverse complement.
GTAAAATATATTCCTTTCCATAATGGTGGATTTTGGTTTGGTTTAAGTCAATTGCAGGATCAGCCTGTAGCAACATAAGTTCATTTTAACAGCGGATGACAGTATGGGCAAATTCATCTGTCACAGCAAAACATCTGAGCCCAGGATAATGCAGATCCCACCACCACCTCCAGAGCAGCCAAAGCAAAAGTTGAAGCTGTGGCCTCTGAAGGGAAAAGGAGCTCAGGGATCTTGGCTATTCACATCTTTGCAAGACAACACAGAGGAAAATTAACGAGAGACTGTTCATTTTCAATTATGTCATTCAGAAACTTCAGAGAAACCACAAGCTTACAAAATACCTCAAACACCTGAGAAAATGGAGGTTCATAGACAGGCCTACTTCTCAGCTGTCTTATAAGAGTGAATGCATTAGCCTTCAATAAAAAAACTCTGAAATTCTCTCATCTAAAATTACAGAATTTGATGTGAATTTAAAAGCCTATGCTAAGGGTAATTATGCATAGGTATTTAGTAGTGGAAGATGTACAATTCTCAAACACCATCATTGGGACCCTCAATAAGCATGACTGTAGTTCAGTAAAAAAGCCAAGCACTGACTTCCATCTAGAAGCACTAGCATGAAATCTGAAGCAGTAATATCAGTAAGACTTCAAGACTTTTCCAAGGATTTCTTTCAAGTTTTCCATTAACTGATGTCATGGCTACTTTGACATTCAGAAGAAGTTTATATGCCATGTCTCAAATCAGTCTAAATTTAGTTTTAAGCAAGCAAGGTTTTGCCATTTTGGATGGTCAAACAGTACAGACGAGAAGCTTTGTATCAAGAACACTATAATTTCAGTTGGTCTCCTTTACCACCAAAGAAAGGCAGAATCCAGTACAACAGAACAGAAATCTGTATTTTGTCTGTTTAGGCAGATTTTTAAACTTTTGTATGGCTAATGAAGACAAAAAACTTTAAAAAAATATTTTAGCTTAAGAAACAAACTTTCCATCAATGCTGTTGAGAAAGTATTTCACAAGACTATAGAAGACAAAATGCCCACTCCATGAATAACCTTTGTTAAAGTTGAAAGATCTGTACCATCTACAAAATGGGCAAGTCAGACAGTTTTACTGCATCATCATCAATACAGATCTGACTGCACAGTTATTTCAGGCATAACTGTATAAGCAACACGCTTCCAAGGTCATGGTCTCATCTTGTATTTGAGGTTGAGAATTTTTCAGGGTACAAACATATAAAGAAGAATCACGGCAAATACTGTTGAATATAAACCACAAAAAGAAAACAGTAACTACTTCTGCTTGATTTTATTATCTCAAAAGGCAACTAAATCTCCTTCCTATAAAATTCATGGAGGAAATAAATCTGTCAGTGTGCCACAGCCCATAGAGAAACATAAACTTGTCTAAGAAACAGTTGGGGCCAATGCCTTCCCTACAGAACAGAGCAGGCCAACCTTTCCAAGAAACCTCAGCCACTTCAATTCTGAGACTGAACATCCAACATAAAACATCAACTGTGAGGATTCTTGCTGCCTCTTTGCAAATAGCTACATTTTCACGGTTGTTGACATCTTCCTTAGATGAAGTTAGATCAATCAAAAAAGGATGGAAAAATGAGGTAATGGGGAGGCACCATCTCACCGATGAAGCTGCAAAGATCTTTCAGAACTGTGACCTGCTCTGCAAAGTCAGCATCTCCTCCAGCTTACAAGGGTTTACAAGCTTGCTCCTTCATACCCATCCTCCATGTTTTATAGACTGCCCCTGCATGTGATAATCATATGTATTTCTCAAGCCCCTACATACATTCTTTCCTTTCTTCCATACATTAATTTTTTTGTAAAAAATAAATTAAATTAAAAATAAAATTGTTTCCTCATCCATATTATTCAGACATTTCACCTATGCAATGGCTAGTGAAGCAAGGTATTAAACAATAGACATCTAATCTCTGAAACAATGGACAGAGAAGCAACAGAGGGTTACACCTATCATACTTTAACTCAAGGCACACTGTTACTCACCCGTGCCAATGAATTACAAAATACGCCACAGAAGCTGTCAGCTTACAGAGACTTTCCCATGCACCAGCATCTGATAAGGTTGGTCAAGTAAGAGATGACATAGGAGCCAAGTTCTGTTTACAATGAAGATTTTAAGAAATATCCCACCATTTACTTTAGTAACATTACAGATCAGAACTAGCAACTGTGGAATGTAAGACATTATCTAGTAACCAATATCTAAACAAGCCCTAAACAGTTCTTGACTTGCAACATGTTCATTTTTTCCAGTCCACTGTTGGCAAAAATCAAGCTTTCCTGTGCAAATCTACATTTCCATTAGTCACTATCTCTGATTAGTAGTAGATGCCTGGTAAACAGCTCTCCCTACTTTAATAAAACAGCAGCAGTATGCCAGATGTTGCTTTCCTGCAGAGACTGCAAAAATAAAAGTTAATCTGCTGGGTCTACAAGAACGACTTCATGCTTTAACTTGAAGCACAGAGCATTAAAACACCATCCGCAGCACATTTGAAACTTTAGTTACTTGGTGTTAATATGTAAGTCAATTAATTTCAAGCATATTTACCATAAACTTAATATCCAAATGAACAATTTCTACTGATAAGCATGTTTTGTTTAAAAGAATGGAGGAGAGAGAAACCTTAGCAACAGATCTAAACCAGTGAGGTCTAACTGGCATTTAACAGGTCAAATTCAATATGAAAGATGTTTTCACTCAGTCTAAGACTCCTCCTCAAATTGCAGAATATAACTCCGAGCCAGTGTCCTCCCTTCCAGAGCAGATGATGACATGAGGCAGGCAGCAGAACCTTTCCTCCTGCCCTCACATCTATGTGCCAGCTCTATGCAGCAGGTTACCCGAGGACCATGGGCTTGCCCAGAAGAGTCTATGATTGTGCAAGTGGGAGAGCATGTGTCAAAAACTGGACCCCCAAAACCACAAAGGTCCAACTACCCCCACCTACATTGATATATGGCTTTAAAACAAGTAAGTTCATGTTCACAGATTTTTTTTTTTAACAGATAAGAAATTTTTTTACTTACACACAAGCCAGTAATCTGTCCTCAACAGGTTTTAGATTATTGGCCATAAAATATCAAGCTGCATCAGCCAAAAAAACTGATATGTACACTCCTTGCACATATGAAAATGATAAATAAAACCAAGCCATGCATCAATTTATTTCATATCTTAACATACTGGCTTTGCCTGGGAGAGAACTCATTTTCTTCATAGTAGCTGGTACGGTGCTATGTTCTGGCTGTGTGATGACACAAACACACCGACTTTTTAGTTACTGCTGAGCAGTGCTTACACGGAGTCAAGGCCTTTTCTGCTTCTCAACCCACCCCACCAGCAAGCAGGCTGGGGGTGCACAAGACACTGGGGAGGGGACACAGCCGGGACAGCTGACCCCGACTGACCAAAAGGACATTCCACATCATGGATGCTGATGGGAAGCAGTGAATTAATTCCTTGTTTTGCTTTGATTGCGTGCAGAGCTTTTGCTTTACCTATTAAACTGTCTTTATCTCAACCCACAAGTTTCAACCCACGAGTTTTCTCACTTTTACCCTTCCGATTCTCTTCCCCATCCCACTGTAGGGGGAAGTGAACCAGTGGCTGTGTGGTGTTAGCTGCCTGCCAGGGTTAAACTACAACACTTAATTGCAGGTGTGTAGCTTATTGGGTTTATGATCTTCCAGCTTGCTTCCCATCCCTGCTTTAAGAATTTATAAAATCAATAAGCAATCATTTCTTGCACCATTTCTTAAGTGCAAGAGTTTCAGATTTTTTTCTGTGTATATTTACTGCAATTCTGATACCCCTGAATTGCATAATTAGTGCAGAAATAGAAGCAGTTTCTTTTCTCTTCAGGCCAAGGAATTTTAGAAATAGTTTGGAATCTTCTTGCTATTTAGTAATGATAGGCCATTTATTCCCAAAGCTCCTCTGACATGGGGACTGACAATTTTTTTGCCAGCATTACTAGGAAGACCCTTTTGAGACTAGTATCACATTTTCTTTCTCTTATCACTTCAGACATCCATAAGTAGAAAAAAAAAAAGGTGACACTCAAACTAAGTTAGCTTGCTTATCTGAAGAAGAACCCACTTGAGTAATTTCTCTTCCTTTAGATGGTCACAATAGAATAAGAGATGACTAAGTTAAAAATGATGCAGGTTCTACATACATTCTTTAAAGTAATGCTGCAAATTTCCACAATCATAGTTGTAACTTAACTCCAAAAACAAAGTCTCAGGTACCATGGAGGGGGGGAAGCTTTGTGATGCTATATAGCACAGGAAACAAATGAAACAGATGACATACAAAACATAGTATTTCAGCCTTCTTCCAGGTGCAAATGACAGCTTAAGTTATAGCAAGAAAAAAGCAAGTCTATCCAGTAAAGGAAGTGCTAAAGCAGCAAAAAACTCAGGTGCGAAGATAATTTGGACAAAGTACTCTGACACCATTCTGTCATGTGTGTTGAGAGCACGTCATTTAGTCTTCCCCATATCTCAGAATGCATTAACAATTACAGATGTAACAATTCAGGTAGAGTGCATACTTTTATGATATGGAAAGAAAGGAATCTTAAATGTATATAATGCAATCTAGGCAATACGAAAGAGCTTGTCAGAAGTCTCTTCAATAGGAATATACCAAATTCAATAAGAGGGATACAGAAACCATTAAGAACAACCCTACTGCTAAATGCAATCTAGAATTTGATTTTGTAATGTATTTTTTTCTTTGTAACCTTGTTTGCAACTCTGAAATAAAAAGCCTGACCTTCTGTATTTCTGTATTAAATTAGTTCATCCAGATAATGCAAAGTGTGCAAGCCCAACTCCAAAGATGTTGTTCAGAGGAACTGGGCTGAAAAGCACTTTTCAGGATGCTGTCAATGTAACATGGCTGAATTTTGGAAAAGAGTTTGACCAGGCTGAAGCCATCATTCCTACTGTAAAAAGCAGTAGTAAAGTGACACTTCATAGCTCCCCCCTCAAATCAGGGGGTCGTTTTTTTCTTCCCCCAAATACACAGCAGGATCTCAAAGCTGTGTACTGTGCCATGCACCGCTCTGAAGTGACCAGCTCACTACCATAGGTAAAGGTATCATTGCTTGGAACTCCCACGGACAAGTTTGGTTTTGTTGTGGGGTTTTTTTCCTTATTAATTTTATTTAGGTAATGGGAGATAAACACACTTGGGAACTAAAAATATCTGCACACCAGGAAAGTTCTGATTTTTTAATTTCATCTTATGCCCCCAGCAGTCCTACCTGGTTATGTCACTGAATTACTGTCATCAAGCCTATCAAATATTTTCACACAGTTCAGGCTCAGAGGCTACTGGAAGAATAGAGACATGCATCACTTTAAATAAACTGGACTTAAAATTCCTCAAATTGTAGAGATTACAGAAAAACTTATGTCTTTATTGCTCAATTTTCTGCTCTTTTCAGTTAATTATACATTAATTTTCTAATGCTAAAATTCTGTTATGCCTGTGAAGCTTTATGACATTTTGCAAATAAGATGGATTTTTTCATTCATGTGTACACCTTAGTATAGACAGTTGTATAATGGAGTTAACTGTTACAGCTGTTTTTTGATCTACCCAACATGCATCCCAAAACAACTTCAACATAGCAAGCTGTCAAATTAAACGTAACGCAGATACTTTCTATTCCCAGTATTTCTGCATTTGAAACAGCAGTTCTCAAAGTCACTTAGATACCACTAGGCTCAGGCTCCACAGAGGATTTGTGCCTCATTATTAGTATTAACTTTTCAAAAAAATCTTAAATTCTCTTGCTTTATTAGTCCTGTTCATTAAAATATGAAAAAGCATTCAAGCCTTTTTTCTAGAGAATAAAGGTTTGGAAACGCCAATATTTTTAGCATATTTAACCAGCTTACTCCATAATACTCTATTTATTTAAGCCACGTGAGGCAAGATCCACCCCAACACCTTTTATTCTAATACATACAATAAAAAAGTAGCTGTATTTTGATTCACAGCAGGTCAATGGTCACCTTAAACACTCTATGAACATTTCTTAAGTTATTTCAGGATTGCATTATTAGCAATCTTAACATATGATTGCATAACACAAGCAAGAATGACATGAACCCTTCCTTCCAGTGTTTCCTGACCTAGCAGGAAACAGGCACCTGCAGAACTGACTTTACACAAGGTTCAAAGGAGGACACCTTTTCTTTTCTTCTCCAGTTTACCAGACAAGTATATCCTTTGCACAAACTAGACAAACCATTGGCCTACAGAAAAAGATTAAATGAAGCTGTAGTTGATAGGATGCTTTCCATCATCTTATTGTACTGTTGAATGTGTTTACATGTTTACCTGTACAGAGGAAAGAAAAAACAATAATCAAGTTCCCTTAGACTAAAGAAAGTCATCTGCATCTTTGAAGTCAGTTACCTACACCTGTATTTTTACTAGATGTAGCACTTTGACATGCCTTTTCAGATTAAATTTGAAATTGACAACCTAGATTAACTTATTATAAATAAATGAAATATGCCGCTATGTCAAATATAACTAGATGAGAAGGTACAACTTTTTTATTCATACTAAAGACATCTAACTTCAAACTTTTATTAAAGTCACAGTATCAGATAATGATTTAGAAATGTATACTGCTTGCATTTTCAGAAGCAAGCAAATTCTTTTCATCTAAAATGTATCTACACAAATGCTTTTACATTAATCACTCTAGATTTCAGTTCATTCACAGGAAATACTTTGGTTAGTTTGGTTAGAACGAAAAAAATCACAGAATCACTAGGTTGGAAAGGACCTTCAAGATCATCAAGTCCGACCATTAATCCAGCGCCACCATGTTCCCTAAACCATGTCCTGAAGCGCCACATCCACACGTTTTTGAACACTTCCAGAGATGGCGACTCCACCACCTCCCTGGGCAGCCTGTTCCAATGCCTGACCACTCTCTTGGTGAAGAAATTTTTCCTAATACCCAGTCTAAACCTCCCCTGGTGCAACTTGAGGCCATTTCCTCTCGCCCTATCACTAGTTACTTGGGAGAAGAGGCCAACACCCACGTCGCCACAACCCCCTTTCAGGTAGTTGTAGAGAGCGATAAGGTCTCCCCTCAGCCTCCTCTTCTCCAGACTGAACAACCCCAGTTCCCTCAGCCGCTCCTCATAAGACTTGTGCTCCAGACCCCTCACCAGCTTCGTTGCCCTTCTCTGGACACGCTCCAGCACCTCAATGTCCTTCTTGTAGTGAGGGGCCCAAAACTGAACACAGTACTCAAGGTGCGGCCTCACCAGTGCCGAGTACAGGGGGCTGAATACCAAAACAGCAGAAAAAACTTCTTTGATGTATAAACAAGAAACCAAAAAAAGAGAAGACCTATAGCTTCTAACAAAAACCCTAAACCCCACACTTTGAAGATCCTGGCAGCACCTTTTCAAAAACATTTGTTATCCAAAATCTGACAGGAGCTTTTGAAAAATTTTATTAAGCACCTAAAGCATTAAGTTATGACTAAGAAAATAATTAATCAGCTTGTTAGTTAAAATACTCTTTGATAAATAAAAATATTTTATTTATTTTTCTAAGGTAGTCAGCATTTTTCATTTAACTATAAAGTTTAAATACTAGTGAAAGAGTTTCTACACAAATACAGTGTAACTAAAAAAAAAAACAACCCACAAGGAAAAAAAAAACAGTAAATAAAAGGCACTGGTTCTCCAGTTTAAAATAAAAAATACTTATAACTTTGACATGTGTTTATTAGTATTCATATAATTGCTTACATGTGACTAAACATAGCTTAAGTTTAATACAAAAGCTGTATTTGATAGCAAATGAACACATTTTCTTTGTTGAACTTACCAAAACTACTCTTTAGGTTTTTTCCCCTACCACCTCGTCTCAACCTGAGTTTCAAAACAACCCTGCAGCTTAGCTATTCAGCTTGTTAGGCCACAAAGCAGCAGCAAAGCAGACTTGGAGGAACAAACCTAACAGGAAAAGAATCTCCTGTTCCATGCAGCTGAACACATTTTTTTCTAACTTAGGATACCTCCACAATTTACTCATTTCTAACTTAAGATACCTCTGCAAGTTCTAACGATGCCTCTCCCTGTCAAAGATGAATGCCCTAAGGAGTTCTGCTTCAATATGACTAGTTTATAATCTTACATAAAAATCACTTTGGGAACTCTCACTTGCTTGCATTTATGCTCATTTATCCTGAACCATGAAAACTGCTGCAGTAGCAAAAAATTTCAGGTACAAATCCAAAAGATTTTTAAAAAATCTAAATGAGCAGTATTTTGTAAAATGCTTGATTCTGACATTCGATGACTGAATGAGCAAATAGAAAAAAAGTCCAGAATACAGCCAACTCATTAAAATGGAAGAACACCACATTTTAGAACCTGCATCATCTTTGCTTCTATCATTTTTGTGGTTTTACAACGTACTAAGTGTTTTCTCCCTTTACAGCTGCCACTTGATAAACCCACTCCAACAAAAGTATCCAAAAAGTTATTTTACACAAACTTCTCTCACTTATACTTCCAAATATTAAAAACTTTTTTGAAACACATTACAAACTTTTGCTTTTATCTTCAGTATTCAAAAGGCATCAAAAGAAAAGCCATTTGGAATCTGTATGCATTTTTCAGAGCAATTGTTAGAGTCAAACAACAAGCACAAGAAGCAGCACATAACTGTTTTCTAACAAAAGTTTTGTTTAATTAAGATTGGCTGTATAAGATTCTTCCAGAATTACTTTCTGTCGAGTGCATTTCAACAATAAAGAAAATTAAATTCTATCTTGATCACCAGAAAAAAGCAATAATAAAATATAACATCACGCATACAGAAGTTTTAGTGGTAAAGTTAATTAGCTGAACATATAACATACTTGTAAAACCTTTTCACAATTGTTCTGTCACCGTTTTCCCAGGACCTGTAGTGACAGGACAAGGGACAACAGCTTTAAAATGGAAGTGGGTAGATTTGGATTGGATATTTGGAAGAAGTTTTTTTACAATGAAGGTGGTGAGAGACTGGAACAAGTTGCCCACAGAAGTTATGGATGTCCCATCACTGCAAGTGTTCAAGGTCATGTTGGACGGGGTCTTTCAGCAACCTGATGTTTTTTTTTTGGGAAAGATACCCCTGCCCATGGCACGGCGTTGGACTAGATAGTCTTCAAAGATCCCTTCCAACAGAAGCCATCCTGTAAGCTCCTCCTCTTTTAATTCCCCCACAGACCTTTTAAGCTTTTTAAATAAGCACTTTGCTGCTTTCTCTCATAACTGTGTGCAGTTGAGAGGACTTTCCAGCCATCCTCATTAACCTCCTCAAACACTTTCCTTCCATGCTGTTGCCAGAAAGCCAAAATATCAGCCAAATACAGTAAACACAGTATGGCACTAACAACATACAGGCCAGCATTTCATTTCCCTGTAGTGTCTGTCCTGGATCTGTTGGTCCTTCTTCTCTGTTGAGAATACAGCTTCTGTGCCAGACAGCTCAGCTTCCACTGTGCATTGCCTCACCCAACAGAAATCTGGTCCACAACTTCAGACTGTAGTTGCTCTAAAATTTATTGCTTTTTAATTTAAGCTGCCAAACGAAATCTTTATTATACTTCAAGCGTGTTTTGCATTATTAGACAACCCTGCATGCACAACGTTTGTTAACTTTCCCAGAACATCCTCAGACAACTGCACTCTCTTGGCGAGAAAATGACAAACTTTCACTTCGAAGTTCGTGGCACACAGGGTCTGTGGCCAAACAGCTTCACCTATACCCTACCAGATAAGGACCGACATCTGAGACCAGCTGAACACCTGGTGTTCCGGAAACTGCCGGATCCCAGGAAATTCTGAACTTTTCGGTGAGGATGTGGCACGCGCAGCAGCACATCCACTCTTTACAGCCCTTCATCACAGTAATGATGCCGAGCACTCAGCTACCCGCGGTCACCCGCTACACGACCCTGGCACAGCCTTCAGCGCACCGAGACGGTTAGGAAAGCGGGGACGAGCCAGCCCGAGAGCCCAGCCGGCACCTGTGGCCTCCCCGTCAGGCAGTCCCGGCTGTGGCCACCGGGCAATGGGCGCACGGCCCCCTCGGGACAGGAGCCCGTCGCCCAGTGGCTCTCCGCGGGAAG
>NW_010525758.1:0-931 GCF_000687285.1 Phaethon lepturus | reverse complement strand
AACCCCCCCATCCAACGCTACGGGCTTTGGGAAGAGTGGCTGGAGAGCTGCCCAGTGGAAACGGACCTGAGGGTGTCGGTCAACAGCCGGCTGAATATGAGCCAGCAGTGTGCCCAGGTGGCCAAGAAAGCCAACAGCATCCTGGTTTGTATCAGAAATGGCGTGGCTCGTGGGACAAGGGACGTGATTGTCCCCCTGTGCTCAGTACTGGTGAGGGTCACTAGTGAGACCGTACCTTGAATCCTGTGTTCAATTTTGGGGCCCTCACTACACAAAAGACATTCAGGTGCTGGAGCATGTCCAAAGAAGGGCAAAAAAGCTGGTGAAGGATCAAGAGGGGTCAAGTCTTACAAGGAGCAGCTGAAGGAACTGGGGTTGTTTAGTCCCTCTCAGGGGAGAACTCACTGCTCTCTACAGCTACCTGAAAGGTGGTTGTAGCGAGATAGGTGTTGTCTCTTCTCCCAAGCAACAAGCAACAGGACAAGAGGAAATGGCCTCAAGTTGCACCACGGGAGGATTAGGTTGGATATTAGGAAAAATTTCTTCACCACAAGGGTTGTCAAGCATGAGAACAGGCTGCCCAGGGAAGTGGTGGAGTCACCATCTCTTGGAGTACCACAAGTACTTAAACGAGGTGTAGATGTGGCGCTTATGGACACAGTTTAGTGGTGGACTTGGCAGTGTTAGGTTAATGGTTGGACTCGATCTTCAAGGTCTTTTCCAACCTGAATGAGTCTGCCTTATAGATGACATAATTCAATAGCGCACATCAAACCATTAACTTTAAATACCAAAATTACTTTCAATAATCAAGAGATTGAAAACATTAATCCCCCCCAAAAAATATCTGGAAAAACTAAGTTATTTTACCCGTAAATAGTGCTGAAACGCTAAAACACCAAGTTAAAGCCTAACAGAGAGCATTGATATA
>NW_010525757.1:0-6380 GCF_000687285.1 Phaethon lepturus | reverse complement strand
CTTTTGCCTCACAGCAGCAGACACCTTAAGCCAAGCTGGCAGCACCGCGCCTGGTCGGTATTTGCCGGCGTCGGTTCTCCGCGGGGACGGGGCAGCAGCGGCGAGGTGCGGCGGCGCTGCCTCCGGGCCTGGGCTCACTCACGGTGCTTGTGAGAGTGCTTGTCCGAGGCAGGACCCGGGCAACTCAGTGGGGCTCCTCTCATTGACATAAACAGATTTTCGGAGCAGGTCTTTGGATGGGATCAGTAGGGAAAAAGCCAATTTATTCGTGGTGCCTTACTGCCCATCGCATTAATCCTGCGTAGGAAAAAAAGGGTCACATCTGAGAAGTGGTTTCCTCCTCTTGTTTAAATAAATTCAACTGCTCGGCTTCTGATTTCGCCACCAGAGCTCCACGTTGGCCAGCCCCGTTTGTGGAAAAGTCAGCAAGCACGTTTCAGACAGTGTGGGGTATTAACATGGGAAGCCAATGCTGGGTCGGTTCTCCTTGTTCCTCTTACTGGCTATAGAGTTTCACAGCCTGGGATATTAGTAAATATTTATGTTTAATTACTTTCACTTAAGAAAAACAACCACAGCCAAGAAAACTACAGAGCAATTTAATGGGTTTTAACTTGCCACACTAAACCGCCTTCTTAAACATAATGAATTATATGAAGTCATCCGGTTTCAGACTCTCTTAAAGAGGTAATTTAATTCAAATAAGGTTGCATATTACTAGCTTCAGTGTCTGAAAACATTTATAGTGCCAGTAACCGTTCCATTGCCCCGAGTTACTCTGCAGCCTGAAAGACAATAACAAGCTAAGCTTAGAAAAGCGTGCTGTGTTTGGTGCAGCTGATAGATGAAATTTCTAGGTCCACTGCCTCCGGCGAGAAGCGCTGGGTTGAGTGTGTTGGAGTCTCCTTTTACGTAAGACAGTCTGGGTCAAAAGAAAAACAGGAAAGTAAATATGGCATTAGCTGCTCGGCAGCATCGTTTTTGAATCTTTTCCACAAGAAAACAGCCTAGAAAAGGGCTTCTTCCCTCTGTGTCCGAGCTACAATGCTGCCTTTCTTACGTATGGTGGTTAGGCTCGGGTATATGTGCGTTGGTCCATTGTTGCAACATAATATAAAGACTCTTCTGTTCTCTGGCACCGCTGCGGAGTTCATATTCAGGGGGAAAAGAAGGGGAACGTTGGGTTACCTCCACAACTCTTTTTTCCTGGATGGGTCACTAATAGAAGGAACTAAAGAAAAACACCTGTACTCTAGAGATCCCCAACTGCTGAACTATATCTAGGATTAGGGACCTCCATCGGGGTATTTTTTCCCTTGTGAGACAAACTGTTATCATTGGTTTGAGTTTGGCAGTTAAGAGCCAGAAGGTCTTGCCACAAAGACTGTAAAACTTTGTGAGGCTTTCAGTGTCCTTTAAATGGTTGTCCTTTAAAGTAATTGCATACTCTAAAGCTCCTTATGGGGCTTAAAGGCTTTATTTGCCTAGGGCAATTGCACACCTTGTGAAAAAAGCTGTAATCCAAATCCCAAGCTTGGTTCTGCCAGCTTTCCAGATGTTGATTGCTAAACTTGCGAAGGCTGCTAGATGTTGATTGCTAATTATATAGCCTGCATGCATGTCTATCAATCACCAGGTTACCCAGAAAATGCACAGGGAGAGCCCCTATATTCTTGATGTTTCTGCAAAATCTGGTACACAACTCACAGACTGCAACTTTGCTCGTCTATTATGAGTGTTCATAATGAATGCAAAACTGAGGAAAGATTACTATATTAGAAAGTGCTGCAAGCGTAATAAACAGTCCATGCATAAACACAATGCCGTCATACTTTAACTGTTCACCGTGACTAGCTGTGAAGACACTTTGCCAACTTTTGAACAGGACTGTGAGCGCAGACAGCGTTCAGTGGAACTAGCTTTGATTTCAGAGCTTATGGGGTCCCAGTGAAATTGCAGCACAAGGTTATTTGACACTATGTTTTCCAGTCATCTCCTAGGTACCTTTTTGCACTGGTTAAAGTCTTACCTGAGAACACATTCATTCCCCTTGATTCATTGAATTCCATGCATTTCAAGTCGACTGATTGAAGAGTGAACCTGTGATCAGTACTTGTATGGGTAGCAATATCGGCTTTTGGACCGTTCAAAATCCTTGAAGATTGCTTCACAGAATGGCAAAGGGTTTGTTTTCAATAACAGACTTGTGGATAGGGACTGTCCCCTTCCAGGAGGCACAGAGCATCTGGCTGAACGGAACCGTAAGCTTGCAGGCTTTGCAAAACATGTTGACTGTATTAATTTGGCCTGATTGCAAGATCTTCACTTCCATTCACATCCAGCTAGCTCTGACTGCTAATTAATTATGTGCTCTAAAGTTTTACTCTCATAATACAAAAGTCACCCCTGGGAGAACGTTGCTGAATATGCTTGACGAGTATATGATCTCTTCTTTAAAATAAGCCACATATAAAATTGCTTAGGTGTTCTTACAGAAGCCTTCTGATAGCATTAAAAGTGAACACAGAGCAATGGAAAAAAAAATATTCTTCATCAGAAGGGATTACATTTAAACCTTTCAAGACAACTGATTTTCCTCCTTTTAACTCAAACTTGAGTCAGCTGTTGAATGGAGTTCAGAGATTGTTTCTTGTCAGGACCTATCAAAAAAACCCCTGAGACCCCTACGGCATTTGAGCACGTTGAGCATGAAATTTTCATTGCTCTCTGTGTTGCATTTTTATTGTCTAAAAAACTGTACTCACTTCTAAGGGTACTTAGCTGTCTTCTAGGAGAACTAATTTAATTTAACATCATGGTCAGTAATCAGTCTGGAAATGAACCCCTTAATTTTAATGCAGTGAGTGCACACACACATTAAATTTTATTGCTTTGTCTGAATTTAAAAAGGTGAAAGTAGGGCAATTTCACGTCAGTGTAAAGTTGCAGTTGCCTGTGCTTTACCGCTCACCTCTTAAGAAAAGCATTTCAAACTTCCAGTTCCACCTGTCACTGAAATAAACCGGGAAGGTTTCAGGAAGATTTGGATCAAGCTTTTGGACCATGCCGTTTCCCTGTAAGGATCTTCTCACCTAAAGATACATCATCTGTAAAGTGCACAACAGACTTGACAGCGTATGATCGCTACAGTCAGTAACGACATAGATTTCACGAGCCCTGAAACTTGCTGCCCACGCTTGATAAATGTAAAGATCTATCGTGCCAACTATAAATGCATTCAAGAAAGCATAATAATAAGAGCGCAACCAAAGCCAAGAACATTTCAATTTTTTCAAAGGCTTCCAAACATTTTATATGCCGTAAGATCATATGCAGAGTCAAGGCATCACATTTCAAGTTAAAGTCAGACATTCAGCTGTAACTTTGAATGTATGGGTTGGAATCAAACACAATATTTTCACATTACTTGAGTTTAGACTTACTTTCTGTTTTTATGTTCCCGTTCAAAAGAAAGGAAATCCCTGATACCAAGACAAGTAATCTGTGTTCTGAGCCAATAAATCCTCAGGGAATTTGAAGCAGGTAGATTGTAAGAGGCCCTTTTAGGAGTCTGAAAAGCAATGGGTGACATTGGACGGATCTTAATGAGAGCTGCAGGTGCTCAGCTTTTAGGACGAGGTCATTTCCCGTGTGTTGGCACAACGACAAAGATGGAAGATTGAATGGTTCTTCTAATTCACAACTCAGTAATACATACTCCTTAACTGGAAACGGCTGAAAAGATACCTTTGGAATGCTCTCGGTGCCCCAACACATCCTAAACGCTGCAGCCAAGTCTCAGCATCATTAAAATAATAGATGCAAATGAGAACCTGCTAGCCAGCAATCAACAACAGCTCCTTTTCCAACCTTTGTCTTTCGGTTGCATGTTTAATAGAGGTGTTCTCTGGCTTTGTTGCCATCCTGACTTCGCGGGAAAAAAACGACCAAAACACAGCAGTGCCAATGCATGCCTCTGTAATTAATTTTAATGAGGAAAAACTGCACAGGTGGAGACTGGAGAGGCCGAGATCTTAACTGGAAACGGCTGAAAAGATACCTTTGGAATGCTCTCGGTGCCCCAACACATCCTAAACGCTGCAGCCAAGTCTCAGCATCATTAAAATAATAGATGCAAATGAGAACCTGCTAGCCAGCAATCAACAACAGCTCCTTTTCCAACCTTTGTCTTTCGGTTGCATGTTTAATAGAGGTGTTCTCTGGCTTTGTTGCCATCCTGACTTCGCGGGAAAAAAACCACCAAAACATAGCAGTGCCAATGCATGCCTCTGTATTTAATTTTAATGAGAAAAACTGCACAGGTGGAGACTGGAGGGGCCGAGATGTCTCTCTCAGCCTTCTGGGAAAGCACAACTTTGGCAACATGTCCAGCCACGGGCCAGGCCTAAAACACCATCTAAAATCACCTAAATTTCCTTGTTTGTCTCTTGGCTTCTGTTTTTAGTGTCACAGCTAAATGATTCAACATAAACTCCTTTGAATAAATGTGCAAATATGACCAAGTATTTACATTTCGGATGGATCATCATTAAGGTTTCAAGCTGTCAATAGGACCAGCACAGGAAAACGTTATTATTAGACCTGAAAGTCTTCAAGGGAATGTGGGAGAAGAAAGGCTAATATCAGGGGACCAGTAATCTGTTCCTAGCCGGCTTTTAATTCCGCTTTGCAAACATGAATGATTTTGAGTGTTGAATGAAGCAGCAAGTTACGGAACCTGCACCATGCATTTAAACTACAGCTGGCTGGAATACTATATGCCTGAAGGCAACATTTTTAAGTTCAAAGGTAAACATTTGGTTTTTTATAAAGAAAATTAGTTGTACAGCATATTTGATTTAGTATACCGCTACCAAGTCCAACTTGTAATTGAAATGTATTAAAAAAATAACCTTACTTCCACTGACAGTACGCAGTTTCTTAGAGAGCTGCATGCTTGCTAGTAAACATCAGTCCTCTGGGCCAGGTCTAGAAGACAGAGGTCAGAACGTCTATAACTTAATATTTTTCAAGGCACCCTAAAGACTTCCTCTTACCTCCTCATGTAAATTGTTTACAGCCCGCTCCAAAGAGGAACTCCCCTGCAGGACTTTGACCATGCCTGTAAACTGGTAAAAAACCTCTCCCTGGAAACTTCCCCTGGTGAACCTCGCCGTAATATTTTATTGTCTTCGATCCTAAGTGTCTACACAGGGAACCTTTCTGGTAAAAACGCGGGCAATAAATAACGCTGAGCAAGGAGAGGTCTATGCGTTGAACCTTATTAAGGAGTGATGGTGGCATTTTGTAGTTCTTCTTGCTGTGGGATTAAAAGGGTAAAGGGAAATTTCTAATGTGGCTCCAAACGCCAGCACACACTGACCTGCAAAGCTGTCACGTAGCACTTGCATGTGATTTTGGACATTTTAGTATGGCCTGCTTAGATTTTATTTCTTATGGTTGTGGGGCTTTTTTTGTTAAAGTCAACTTTTAAAAAGTGAGGAAAACAATGAGGTATTGAGAGCCATGTGTTCCATGGTACAGAAAGATATGTTATGATTCTTATCTTCGTGAGACTGTGAAAAAATAGTTCTTTGTCCTCAAACTCATTAAAAAGTTATTTAATAAAGAACTTGAAACCATTATCAATATTTACAAAAGAAATGCTTGAGAGCTGAGTTATGTGTTTTGAAATTCGCAGAAGGCTCAGTGCATTGAAGCAACAATATACGTGATAGGAAGTATAGCTGACATTTTCCAAATATAAAAACCAGATGATGGAAGGTTTAATTTCTATGCATTGGAGCAGTAGCTGAGAGCCTACTAATCTCTCAGGAGTATTTTCAGCCCATCGGGGTGCTCAAAGAATATCTCGGCATTTCTGGAAAAGCAGTTCAGATCATCGTGATTTTGCTAGATTGAAAGGTGGCTCTAGTCTTTGATCTAGATTTGAGGACTAAAACAATTTTTAAGGGTGGGGGTTTTTTTTCCCCCCTGAATAACAGCGTATTGTTTGGTTTGTGTTTTTTGTTTTTTAATTCTCAGGATAAAAAGAGCCAAATTATCAAGAAATGTTTTATGAATAATAAAGGGATTTTTTACACGAGTATACAATTTTTCTACTTTCAAAACAACGCTGCTGACCTTCTTGGCTGGTATCTATTATGCTTTAGAGAAAAGCGGGGATAAAAAGCCCCCTGCAAAGTGTCACCACATTTGACTGAGGGTACATCCGCAAGGCACCTGCAAAATGTTGTGAGAAAAACACCTCCAACAGAGAGATGTGGGCAGACACCTCTGTAAGCACCTGAACCCATCAGAACCTGAAAGATCCTCAGAAAGCCTTCGGACCCCCAGCCCGGCGGTGCCCACACCCCGCC
>NW_010525756.1:66026-86270 GCF_000687285.1 Phaethon lepturus | reverse complement strand
CGTTGAAGGCGTTGCCGCTGCCCCTCAGGTTTCCCCGGTTTCTCACACACCTCCGTTGTTCTCACTCTTTAGGTGGAGCCAGCTGCCCCTCCCCACACTTCATGGGGCAGCTTGGGGTACGCTGAGGGCTGCCGGAGAAAAACAGCATCATCTGTCATACACCGGTCCCAAGGTGACACTGGAGGTGTAGGCGTTTTGACAGAACAGGCTGTGCCCAATATGGAATTACATAGAGCAATGATCCAGAAAGTATGGTGCTGTGCAAGACCCACTGATAATGCTCGTCGGTAAGAGTATAACTCCCTTAACACTGAGGCCATGAAGAATTGCAAAGAATGATACTGCCTGCACTGTATTATTTACTATAACTGGTATGCTTTGTGTTTGGGCCCATCCGCTGTGACATCTAGGGACATTTTACTGAGAATAACGCCTAGGAAGCGAAGTACATTTTCCAAAACCAAGATTTACTCTTGACACATGTAAGCAAAGTACTTGATGCTAAAACTCTCATCCCTCAAAACAGACAAAGGACCTAGATCTTGCTGTTGGAAGCCAACATTAAAAAATCAACCCGTGCTGCCAAAACCATGGGACGTCAAACTAACAGTGTGGTTTTATTTGAGTTTTTTTGTAGTTGGTGGTGATGTTTTTTATTCAGATCTTTCAGATCTTGCCAGCCTTTTAAGTGTACGATTTCAAGGACTAGGCAGCTGATTCTAACAGGGACTGAGTTTTCAGCTCATCGCCCTTTTCCAGGAGCAGAAACTTGAACAAGACCACCAAACACCTGAGTTAGCAACACCAAGATTTCAAAGTACTAGAGCCCTCCAAGACAGCTTCTTAGGTTAAGTGGCCTATTTTCTATTGGGATCTTGCCCAACGCTTTTGAAATGCCAAGGGGAAAGCACGCTGTTGCAGAACGGAAAGGCTTCTGTTGAACTCAGTTCAGACAGGAGTGTTTTTGTTGAGTCGGTGCAAGGCCTAGCATATGTTTCTTGAAGTAATTCTGTACAGCAGCAGGTGGCAGGCTGGTGCCATTTTTTGTCATTTTTGGCTGCTTCGCCTCAAATCCATCTTGTGTCGGTAGATGGCAGTTGTCTCAGGATGAGGTCTCTTTGGTGCTGTTCGGAGCTAACTGGTATCACAAAGTTCAGAAAACAGCTACTGAAATTCAATCAAATCTTTATCATTTTTAATTATTCATTTTTGACCTTGTCAAGATGTATTACATAGCCATAGTGGTGCTCTAAAAAAGGCTGAAGCTAGTACAATTTATTTTTGCGGTAATTCACTGTACAGCAGATGCAGAAATATTTTAAGCAGTTGAGCTACCAGACACTGTGCTATAGATTTGCATTATATTAATGTTAACAATTATGGCATTGCTAAAAGTTCCTCATCAAAATTAGGGTCTGAAAGATTTAGCTGCATAAAAATACAGCGTAAAAACAATATCTGCCCTGAAAAACAGTAAAATTAATGCACTCCCCCTAGTAAAGTTTCTAAACCCCACACGCAGAAAGTTTCGATCATCTTCCTTACACACAGTTTTTCTTAATGGTGTCCATAAACAGCTTCTAATATATAGAGAATAGATTATAGTTGGATCCCAACCAAAGCCACTTGTAAATATGACTACCAGAATCGTATTTAGGTCACTAGCAAATGAATTAAAGAATATAATTCAAGACTTGACAAAATGTAAATGAAATTAAAAGCATAGGCTTAGCATGAACTGCTAATGACTACAATGATTATTATGTGGTGACACATACACAGTGAAAAAAAGATGGCTAACAATTTTTCAGAAAGGCAGCCCTACATGGAGTTGGACTTTCTTACTTTAACCACCTTATTTCTTTATAACTGCCCTTTTACATCCACCTGCACCGAAAATAGCTAAATGACTCTACATGCTGTAAATCGATGTTGCAAAGCACACAGATGACTCATTACTTAAATATTTCATCTAAGAAATTTTACATTTTCATAAACCAAATGATGACCTTATTTTCCTTTACCTAGGGACATCGAGTATCTTCATTCCTATCGATGGAATTTCTTTGTTGACATTGTAAATGAAAGCAGAATTTCATCATGAATAGCTGCATGTGTCAATCAGCCAAGTGGATGATTTAGTTTACAATTAAATTGATCATCATTACATCATTAATCAATAACACCTTCCTAGGTATCTGTGCAAACCATGGTAACTTAAACATTGAATTTTTTAAGATGCAATAATACCAGAAAAGGTAGCACACATAGAAGATAAAAGGCAAACAGGTTTGGAAATGGCTTGGGATTATCTGAGAGAGCAGAGCCAAACTAATTAGTACCCTGCTAGCATACTGCATCTCTCGGTTTTACCTGTGACTTTGAGTATTACTGTGTTTGCCTTTTGTAGTGATATGTTTATATTGCAGAAGTGAATTTCTCACTGACATACAAAGATACATGAGAAGGAAGCCAAACAGGCATTGCTAATGTTTTGTATTGCAAAACACAAACCACATTGTGTCCATGGCTCTTCAAGAAAAGCAATGCTTTCGCTATTAAAGCTGTGATAATTGTATGGAAGCAATGTGCTGCTGAATATTATGGCTCTTGGAAAGTGGTTTGGGTTTTGGTCTCTCCTGTATGACTGATCTACCCGTGGAATTACAGATGATTATCGGAAGCACACCTTGTTATGTGACTTTATCAAAAGAAGATGAAAATGCAAAGCTATGGAATGTTGATTTTATGCAGCATGGAGGTCCATATTTGCATGGCATTATAACACATGTTGTAACATACTAAAAATACGTACAGTTTTCAGGTGGGTTTCATATGCTCTCAGCTGACTGAACATGCACTTTTTTTTTTAAAGACACTTGTCTGATAATATCTTCACAACAGTGTGTCGAAACCAGTGTATGCTTGCAGCCTGCTAATGCACCGTCCCTTGTTCCTGTCGCAATAGGAAATGATCGATGTTCAGGCAAGGAGTTACAAGTTTGGTCATTTCATCTTTTCTAAGATACCATCTCCTGTTTCTTCAGAAGCATGAATAGTTCCAGATGGTGAGTAGGGCTGTGCTAATGGAAGGGACAATTTACTTATACATTCACATAACCTTTTCATGATGAACATCCACAGATCTAGAAAAGCTTGCCCCCATTTCCTGGACAAAACAGCATCACTCTGCTGTTTACATTCTACCTGAGAGAAGAATGCAAACGTTGGAGCTGTAAAAGTTCACAGCTTAATCCCTTATTGAAGTGAGATGGAAAAAAAATAACACTCTAGGGTAATAAAAAAATCATAAAACTGCTGGGAAGCAAAAGGGAATTCAGCCTTTCATTTTAGCATGGCAGCACAACAGACAGGTCTGTCTCCAACTATACCAAACACTGTCTCTGTAATGGTGAGTACACATGCCCAGATGACAGCAAGGAAAAGGCTCATGGGGCTGAAAACAGCATAAGGAGCAGCTGAACTTGGTAAGCTGAGTTCATATGTGTCCTACTTCTCTGTTTTCTCATCCTGCTAGAGAACAAGAGAACGCTTCAGAGGTGACATGCTTTTGTCTGCAGAGATATACAGAAGCTGCAAGACAATTATGAAGAAAATAACAAATTGCAGTTGCTTACTCCAAACGTAAAGGAAATAGGATTTGCTTTACCATTATGTCAGTGATTTTTTAGGATAATGTCTTCTGGATTCGAGTTATAACTTTGATTTGTTGCTTAACCTCAAATATCAACTGTGCCTGCCCTAATTATTCTTCTACCACCTGATTAGTAGCTGTGTTAAGGGTAAGGTTGATGTTTTTGTCTGAAAAAGGGTTGGGTGTTTTTAAATAGCACCAAAAACATGCTTTGTGCTGTCAGAGAGCATGGCACATTTGGGGCACTACACAATAATTAATAAATAGTCCCAAAAAATCCTATCTCAGTTTTGTTACTTTTTAATTGAGACATGACAATGAGGTGACAATGAGACAAAGATTGGTCAGTTTAGGGATGGTGGGAAAATTAAATGATACACCTTGAGAATCGTAATCAAGAGATTGTGTATATGGATGAGGTATATTTATTATGATCACGATGTATGGTTAGAGATGGAGCAAAAATTCTGGCAATATGCAGGTATCTGCCTCAAAATGAGAAAGCAAGTAAGAATTAGGAACAGGTTTCAGTCTTTGCAGTATTTCTCCTTGTATCAAAGCCACCGATATGCCCAGAGGCTAATTGAAGGTCACAAGTGGGATGTGGTAGTTGGGTTCTGTATTCCCCACTCAACCAAGTATCCCCAAAGCTTTAGGGCCTGGGCAAACTGTGGACTGAAGGAGTTGCAAAGTTTTTTGCTCCTCTTGAATCCTGTGACCCAGTTCGTTTCAGTCCCTGGGCATATTTGAACAAGACATTCGCTGAAGTGAGCCTAGCCGAGCCGGAGTTTCAACGCATCATTTCAGCAGCTGAGGTTGCAGAAGCTGATCAGCTGTTGCTCACCATTGCCACTCTCCTCGGCCAGGACCCGCACTGAGAACGGCACGCAGGTAGCTGCTTGTACATTGGGCCATGGAAACAAGTTCATAGCTCTGACCTGCTCCTTATGCTGAAAGGCAAGAGCCTAACCCAGTGGCTTTGGTGGGACCACTAACGTTAAGGGTGAAAGGATCAGTTCCAACCAAAGCAACACAGCAGGCACAACACTTGTACCTCTACAGAATAATTTGTCACTTAATCACCTTCTTTCAAGAAAGACTGCCTAGCAAGGGGGAGGGTACACAAGCAGGCGTTCGATCTCGGTGGAGCTCAGAGGGCTTTACTAGCACATTAATTTAAAGGATTGAGCAGCAACTAATTAATGACTCTAAATTGTATCAGTGATGGTTTGGGGGCTTGTTTTAATATATGAAGACAAGCTGTTAAACTGGAATGGTGAACTAATGTTTATTTTGGGATAGGACAAAATAGTCTCCCCCTCTCCCCTGGTTGTGATTTTCTGTCATACTTCTGGGTCTGCATTCCCACAGTTGCTAAAGGTACTGCCAGTGTCCTGCTTTCTGGTTGTTGTTGTTGTACAGAATAATGGAAAGCTGTAAAAATCACAGAACAATTTACCCAATAAATTTCTGAATTACACTAGGATGATTAACATTTGCCTGTGCAGGTAAAGATTTGCAGCCATTACCATTGAGAACTTGCTGGTTGGAACTGAGAGTATCCTCTGAAGGGTTTTGGACCATAAATCCTTGCCAAGCTGAGCAGTGTGAGCTATAGGGTGCAGGCAAATAACACTCCTCTAACATCCCTTCTTGAAATACACAACAGAAGTGCCGTTTTGTGATAACTGACTTGGACTTTTTCAGGCTGATGGGTTATTTTAGCATTTTTTTGGTCAGCATATAGATCTGGTGCTAATTTTCCCTGTTTGGTTTTAAAATCAAGGCATAGAGAGTGCAGTGTCTCTCACCTTCCTCTCCATAGATGGAATTACACAAAATGTATTCATAGAATCATAGAATCACAGAATAGTTTGAGTTGGAAGGGACCTTTTAAAGGCCATCTAGTCCAACCCTCCTGCAATGATCAGGGATCTAATCTTCAATTAGATCAGGTTGCTCAAAGCCCCGTCCAACCTGACCTGGAATGTTTCCAGGGATGGGGCATCTACCACCTCGCTGGGCAACCTGTGCCAGTGTTTCACCACCCTCATTGTGAAAAATCTCTTCCTTAGATCTAGTCTAAATTTACCCTCTTCTAGCTTAAAACCATTACCCTTTGTCCTATCTCAACAGGCCCTGATAAAAGGTCTGTCCCCATCTTTCTTATGAGCCCCCTTTAAGTACTGGAAGACTGCAATAAGGTCTCCCTAGAGCCTTCTCTTCTGCAGGCTGAACAACCCCAGCCCTCTCAGCCTGTCCTCATAGCAAAGGCATTCCATCCCTCTGAGCATTTTTGTGGCCCTCCTCTGGACCTGCTCCAACAGGTCCATGTCTTTCCTGTGCTGAGGGCTCCAGAGCTGGACGCAGGACTCCAGGTGGGGTCTCACCAGAGTGGAGTAGAGGGGCAGAATTGCCTCCCTCAACCTGCTGGCCACGCTGCTTTGGATGCAGCCCAGGGTACGGTTGGCCTTCTGGGCTGCAAGCACACATTGCTGGCTCACGTCCAGCTTTTCATCCACCAGTACCCCCAAGTCCTTCTCAGCAGGGCTGCTCTCAATCCCTTCATCCCCCAGATGGTATTGATACCGGGGGTTGCCCTGACCCAGGTGCAGGACCTTACACTTGGCCTTGTTGAACGTCATGAGGTTCACGTGGGCCCATTCCTCGAGCTTGTCCATGTCCCTCTGGACGGCACCCTGTCCCTCAGGCATGTCAACTGCACCCCTCAGCTTTATTCACTTGGATAAAGCTGTTGGTATTGGCTTTGGTGTTGCTAACACTTTTCTAAGCTGATGAGTTTGAACTTAGACTGTGCAGCTTATTTGGCATTCACAAACTGCAGCTGCATATTAGGCATTCATTATATATGACTAATTATACTAATTATAATGAATGAGAATTATATTAGGTTTAAGAACTATTTAAAGGGAAATAGAAATTGAAGCAGCAGGATTTACTATCCGGCTATCATGGACTTGCTCTGCATGGCCTTGGGCAGCATGGTTTGCCACTCTGTCTTTAGTTTTCCAAAAGACAAGGTGAAGGTAATGGTATGCATCTCCTTTGTAAAGCCAGTGAGATCCTCTTATAAACACAAATATCACTATATATATATATAAAAATAATAGCATGTAATCTCAAATCTTCCAGCACTACAGTTTTAAAACCGTTTTTTTAATGCTAAATAGCTCAGACCACTCAGTCCATAAAAGGCGACAATCCTACCAAAAATAGTCTTTTTAAAAAAAAAGTTAGAAGCTGCAAATAAAAATATTTTAAAATATTACTATTTCTAAGAGTATTTCCGAGTAAGCTGAAAATCCATAAAGACCCGAGCTTGTAAGTGGTCTGGAATGAGAAATTTCCATCATCTTAGACATTTGGAGGCCACTATGACAGTGGCATTTTGAGTGATGCGTTCAGCCACTGGTAGAGGGCAAATCTAATAATCCAAGCAGGAAATTCAGAGAAAAGAGAAATTCATTAGAGAGTGATCTCACCAACTTCACCTCTGCCTCCACCTTTGCAGCTGCGAAATCGGAATACTCAAAACAGCTCATTTTGTGGGGATTTGTTAATCTTTATAAGGCGCTTCCTACGTGTGAAGCAGTACAGGCAGTTTGACAAATGTGGGTGGATAGCTGTGAGCTTTGTCAACTTAGCAAGTGACTCAGTCCCTTCTTCTCCATAGAGGCCCTGTTCCTGCTGCAGGTCTAAACAACAGGAATTATTCACAGCTAGCGAGGTCTGTAGCCAAAAGGGCAGGGTGTCCCCCAGGAAGTTGTTTCTACTTTCATGGAACTGCAAGCAAAAGGCATAGAATAGTGAATGGAAAAATACTCCCTTTTAACCAAAAATGTTGTGCTGAAAGAGCTCAGCACAGTTTATACCTGAATTTCCTCGCACTGGGACAGAGATAGACTCATTTCTTAACACACTGGTTTTGTAAATACCAACACCCTCACATTCTACCGATCAGTCCTCGACTCTCAGCTGCATCCATAGCAGCAGAGGAAGCGCCCAGTTCCATCCTCTGTCACTAAGGCCAACTGGCACAGAAGAGCCATGGCCCTATTATTAATTTCATAATCTCCAAAAGAGGGTGGTTACAAGCAGCTTGCTTAGGGGGAAGAATCTGCTGTCTGCTAACTTCCTAACTGTGCCACAGAAAGGATATAGAAGACTGTAAGTTGATCTAAGCCAAAAACCATGCTTGGGACGATTCTGACAGTTCAACAGGATAGAGAGTCAGTTGTCAGAGCCCAGGAATGTTCTTGTTTCTTGTGAATCTGCTTTTTATCCAGGTTCTGACTCTCACTCTCTCTCTGATTACCTTCCTTCTTGGGCTGGAGAGCTTGTCACAGTGAGTGGTGTAAGGCTTCTTTTTCATCACAGATACTTCTATATATATATATAGAATGTATAACAACTAGCACCACTGAAAAGAAATGTGAAAAAATAAAATCTACCAATTTAGGGACAGCAGAGGGGAACAAAGCCACCAAGTAAAATGCACTCTGCTACACAACAAGTGCCATTTCCAACTGTCTCTGCATTCTTAAAGTCTGAAATGCAGGTCTGAGCTTTTTCAAGTTTGGCTGAAACGCCATGTAAAACTTACTTGTGGCAAGTAAGTGACACAAGTGACAAAGTCAGTTGCATTCAGAGGCTGCTGTCATTGCCTGGGTGGGAGATGAAAATTTCTGCAAAAGCCTTTTGTCGGCAAAATGTGGTTAACTGCAAAAGGCAGAGTTATTAAAACAGATTGGAGCAGACTCTGAAAAGCTTCTCTAAGAATCTGTATATACACCACTTCCATGTCTGGAGGAGGGGGCCTCCAGTTGCTTAAGAAACATTTGCTTATATGTGTATCCTTTCATAGGGAAATACAGAACTTAAAATTGTTTTCCTCTATCCATTCCTTTTTTCTTTTGGTCCTGCTTATTATTCTGCAGTTACTTTACCGACTCTTTGATCTGATGAAAAATGCACATTTCTAGCAGTCAGCAGACCTGGTTATTATTTACATTCCGCTATTAAAGTGATCTGGCATAAATTGCTGTTGACAATGACTCAGATCAGGGAACTGATCTGCCTGAAAACTAACCTAGTAAAAACCCCATGTTGTTAGTTTTCAGCTAAATCCATGATCACATTAACCAGGTGGCTGCACACATCCTGCCCAGCGCCAGTATTCGGGGAAGGCAGGAACAAGCAGTGGGGACAAGAGTAAGGACTGGTGCCCTGCGCTTGTCAGCAGCCCTGCCTCATCCCACAGCAACTGCTCAGGGAGCTGCAATTACTCATTTTAATGTGAAGATGAGGTGCCACAGCAAGGTCTGTGCTGCTAAATTCACCAGTTGGAGCACTCCCAAGTGGAAAATATATTACAAAAAGCAATGTATGCAGGAGGTGAGTATTAACAGGTATTAGACTAGTGCTATGGGACAGGTGACAGGTCTGGTGACTCCAGGAGCTGCTGCTGGGTATGTCTGATGGAAATTTCCTCTTTCCACATTGAACATGATGGCTGCAGCTGTGACCAGCGCAGGCACATGGGCCTGAACAGGCCAAGCAAGAGGCATGTTCCCTCAGCCTCCAGTCCCAGGAAAGGCTGCTCTAGGAAGATCTGCTGTCTCACTCTCATGAGCTGCTCATGAGGCAAAAAGCCCTGTTGCTCTATGCATCGCGTATGTCTGCTCTGAAATGTGAGTTTTCCACTGGCACCGCAGTGACACAAAGAGCTCCGCGGCTTTCCACAGCCCGACAGGAATCAGTAACAAAGGCATGAAGTGCGTCTTCTCTTTGGCACAGCAGCACTTTTAAATAACCCCTGCCCCAGCAAACTCTTCATTCCCAAAGAGAACAATGCAATGTATTTAACATACTTCTGATTAGTATTTATGGCTACAAGCCACCCATTGTTTTTACTACATAGCTGCTAATCAATAGGGGGTCCAGAAAACAGCACAAGCCGGGGGAGCTGCAGAAGCCCTGGTTCTTCAGAAATTATGGAAAATGGCAAGACGTTTTCCCCCTCACCCACATTTTTGCAGTTTGTTTTAAAAGCAGATCTCTTGCTTGGGTTCATAAATCTACACTTAAGTGCCTCACTATGCTGACCCACGTTTGAAAATGTTTACCTTAGCATTTATGTAGCCTCATTAGTGTGGAATGTTTATACTTGCCCTTGCATTTGCACTTACCTATACAGTTATACATATTGTGTGCTGTGACTGTGTACTAATAATCCCCCTGTATCTCTAACACTCCTTCACAGTAATTGCTCCCCTAGGTGCTAGTTTGCCAAAGATTTCCATGTTTTAACCTTTGAAATGGAAGTAGGCCTTATTTTACTATGAAGTTCATGGGAAAAGACATACCATAAAACTTGTCCCTATTTTATTTCAGTGCCTGATTGATTAGTTGACAGTGATTCCAGACAGTGATCTGGAAACCTGATCAAAGTTATACTACATTTGCTCATGAGGGCAAGGCAAACATTAAAATGTAATTCCTGAGTACCTAGGCACTGATTCTTCCTTGCCTTGTGCTTTTCTCCTCTTCAGCCTACGAAAATAATGCATACAAAAACTGATAAAAATGTATTTTATGTGTATATAAACATCGGTACATCTTGTTTGATGTATGATAGCTGATGATGATAGCTGTATGATAGCTGATGTTTGAAGTATGATAGCTGCAATGGTAGTAGTAGAAATTGCTGAAGTGCTGCATTTCCAGGATGAAGTAAATGCTATACCCACTCTGTAAATTTTTATGTATATGAAAAATATACAGTTCATAAGATCATGTGATCTGAGAGGAGTTGTGCATTGTAAGTGATGATGATTTCCCATCCCTTCACAGATTTGTACTTCAGATTTACTGTGCATTTGTAGTGCCTGGGAAATAAGTAAGCACTGACACAAGCAGAATCCAACATCCTTCTGTGTGCTCTGCTGTAAAATAGAAAAAGCAACATAGGAAATACTCTATAATTTTTACAAATCAATCACAGAGGCAATAAATCTTCCCTCAGAACCTAGATTTTCCCACTGCTTCATATTATCTTCTGCTTTGTACTCAAGTGAGGTTTTGTCCAGCATCAGAGGGGATGGAGTAACAAGCTCCTTACTACAGTGATGAAACACCCACATACAAGGGAGAAAAGGAGCACCGGGTTAAGCGGGAAAGACTTGACAGCTCCCTGGCGGATGGGAGCAAGGACTGGGTAGGCATGGGGATGTCACTGGAGAGAGCTGAGCTCATGGACGGCAAAGGCATCCCGGGACAACGTAGGGAGGTAGGAAGAGGATCTCCAGGCTGTGCTGGAGAAAGGAGAGGACAGAAAGGATCCAAGAGAAAAAGGGAATCCAGGAGAAAGGATCTCCAGGCTGTCCTCAGCAGGGATGTCCAGTGCCCCCGAATTGCCGTGCCACTGGACGTACTCGCAACCTTGGGCAGTAAAGCCACTGCCTCCTCAGGACACATCACTCCAGCAGGCGTTAGTTCGGTCCTTGTCACAACATTAAACCTTCAAATAGGCTAGTGTTAAACCATCTCCCTCCATCACAGTCCCCACCCCCAAGCACAAAGCCTGTGTGTCTTACTCTGATGTGTTGAACTTAACAAGCCGGACAGAAACCAGGCAAAGGTGATGGTTATTACCCCACCCCCCCCATACAAGCGTGGGGAAAAACGACAGACAGCTGAGATCACATCCTTTTACGTCTTTATTTGCCAGTTAAGATCCTTTTATTCCATCAATGCAAATATGCAGAACAGCAGGAAACCATGTTTTAAGCAGCACATACCAGTTGGCTGAGAATAAACTAACTACATTCCCCAAGCAATGTAAAAGTAACAATGCACATCATCTTCCAGAAGAAGAAACAAACAGATATTGCAGCCGAGAGGCACAGCAGGCAGCTTCCGTACAAAGTAGTTTAGCTATTTAAAATGCTAGAACCAGCCCTTGCCCGTTCCTCCAAGCCCACCCCCCACCCCCAAAAGTCCTACTATAATTTAACCACTTTTTTTTGCTATCTACATAATATATAAAATATAAACTCTGTTGACTTATAACACTTACTTTTCTTGATAAATAGCTCTTTAAAATATCTACTGTACATATGTCCATGCATTGACATTATATATATATAGCATTTATATATATGTATGTACGTCTGTAAAACAATAAATATATACTTAATATTGACACAGCAACAAACCGAACATATTCTCAATTTCAAAATGAACGAAAAGAAAGCCAGTACGGAGAGAAACAGTGAGTGTCGCTTGTGAAGCACAGCATAGCAGGGAGCTTTGATTCCTGCCCTGGCTGGGCATTCGGTATGCCACGTACATGAGCAGTTGTGGAGTTAACATATTCTTTAACTGATCTGTGTTAAAAGTTACTTCAAGTTGTAGGTTAGCCACCCTGTATGCCATGTGTAGCACAGACTGAGTGCGAGCTCTGTGGGAAACAAGCGAGACTCGCCTCGTGGCTTGCAATGGAATGAGAAACAGAAAGGGGAGGGAAGTAAGTCTGACGGCTGGTGTAAAAAGAAAAGTAAGTAATGGACAGCACATGGCTGGAAGGTCATAAATAACCATGGTAAACAAGTTAACAGAGTTAAGTGCTTTTAAAGAAGATGGCTGGCACTGCTGCAAAAAGCATCTTGATTATCTGTTGCCAACTCCATGTAATGAACCAGTTTTCCCACTGCCACAAGAAGACACAAATGAAACCCAGATGGCCAAATTCAGATGCTAGAAATGGGGTCACTGCATGACACTGCAAGGCTGCAGGTTCAGAGCCAAACCTGCCCAAGGGCAGCTGAATTCACTGAATGGCCTTAATGGACGTTCACTGAACCTAATGGATGGGATTTTTTAAAGTATGAACTTAAAAAAAACAAAAACAACTGAACCAAAAAACCCCACACCCAGCCCAAAATGGTTAATTTCACACATGCCAAAACATAATAGAAGATAGACTTTTTTAAACTTTTCATTTCAAAACAGTGTTCTTTAAAAAAGGAACTCTATCTCAAAGGGAAAAATGTAAATGACCTTCTACAAACATGTTTTGCGCTCAGTTTTGGATTGACCATAGCCATTCTGTTTATTCATTTAACCGAAAATGCTGCAAAAAAGCTATTTCAGTTTGACCTAATCTAATACCCTTCATTCCCCAACCCCAAGGCTTCGATTTGGCAGCTTTGAAAAAGTCATTACTTGCCTGGGCTCTGGCTTGAGTAAGTCATGAGGTTATGACATCGGTTCATGAATGCAGCATTATGTGTAGTCCCACTTACTTAAATTTCTTCTTTTCATGAGCAAGTGGAAGTGGGCAGTTATTGTTAAGGGGAAATTATTTTTATTGGACAGACTTCATCCACCAGCTCAAGAGAGAGGAAATTTTAAAGCAGATAAGACTGTCAATTATGATTCAGTCATATTTCATGTCTAGAATTTACAAACTTTGCTCCCCACAAGTAACAACAACAACAAGAAACTGCTGTCCTGAATAATCCTGCCATTTCACGAGTAGTCCTAGATACCCCGAGAGCACTGCAGAGGTCAAACAATCCAGTGTTGAGTTTCATACGTACTTAAGGGTACATCACTGGGCCACTGGAACATCACACCAGTGTTGAGTATCTGCACAAAGCCAAAAGTCTGCTGGGTACTTCTAAACCCTTGTAAATACAAAACTTAACAGTGAATAGACTTCATAATTTGTGATATTTTATACTGAAGGCCATAGATAAAAGTTAGATACAAAAATTCCCAGCACAAGACATTCTGTCATCAGTAATTTCTGAATCTCTGCAAAGACACCATCAAGATACTATGTTTATCTTCACTGATTAAATAAAATTTACCTTTTTTTTTTAAGATAAATGAGTAATTTTCAATTGTCTGGGTCTTTTCCACATTTGTATGGACATAGAAACAAACAAGGTTACAGAGAAATTGAACTGTGCTTATGCTGTGACCACATGCACCAGAAAAGACTCCTTTTTTGAATGGCTGAACTTCCAGGACAGCTGTTGACTTGTACAGTCACTGATTCAAAAGCTATCCAAAAGAAGGAAACACTAAGTACAAAGTGGAGAGTGCCTCTGATTGCCCTATGCTGGCTGGGCAGGAATTTCTCATGCTTTCAGCCAAAGCAAAGGATGAACTCTGCAGCAGCCCATCCTGAGCCTAAACTCATCTATGCGTGCCCTGATTCTCTGCCATATTGGCTCCATGGGTAAGGACGTATCATCTCTACTTGGTATTTTCTAACTACACAGCTAAAGTACTACTAATTTAACACATGCATGATATTAGATATAGGAAACCCCAAGCTCTTGCAGAGTTGTTAAAGCCTCCACGCAGGACTTCACTGAGTTCAGCACTGAGGACGTGCATGGATCTAGCAGGATGCTGCTTCCCCAAGGGCAGGGTCCCTTCTCGGGCTCCCAAACACAGAGGTGGAGCGAGGCTGCTGCTATCACCCGCCAGGGGTGCAGCCCTCACCCTCCACGCAACCAGCATATTCTCCCTGTTGCTGCAGGCATATAGGTACCAGACTGCAGACACACCTTCCTGTCGCTCCCTGCTGCAGTCACTACCCTCCCTTTGGGCACGTGGAAGGACTTCAGCTGTGCCCCGCTGTCACACAGTGTAGGGTTGCCCTATCCCTGGTGTGGACCCCAATGGAAAATAAGACATCGTCTCTCAGCTGACCGTCCCAGCATTGGAACAGACCCCTGCAGACCAGCAGAGCATCTCACCTGGGCTGTCTCTCCCCTTTGGCTCTTTTTGTCTTTGGCAACAGACCATAATATTCAGTGTGCTATGTGCACAGGTTAATTTTGTCTCCAACAGCAGCCCTGGGAAAGAGGAATGAACATTTCTTACCTAGTGTATGAACAAGCTCCTTTGGGCTACTGTAAATTCCAGCAGTAGCCACAGTTTGGCTATTAGGCCTGCACCAATTCTAGCAGCATTCATCTCAAACCTTGTGGCACAGCATTAAAGAGCATTAAAAGTGCAATTCCAAATATATGTTTCCTGGTGTGGTACCGCTTTTGAGTTCAATCAAGTACATCTCTGCTATCTGCTGCCCAAATTCTCAAACCCAGCATGACCTCCAGAGGCTACCCAGGGCAATTCAATGTACTTTCAACTGTACCAAAAGAGCAGAGACCTTGATGCTGCCAAGAAAGATCCCAGACTGTAAAGTAACAATTTATCAGAATAGTAATACACATTCTATAAATAAACCAATTCCTCTTCTAAGCCAGCTGGAAGTTTAGTGTCTTTACACTTGACACTACAGCACTTTCACCTCCTAGAGAATGGAAAAACTGTCATACAGTCCTGATCGTATGCAGTTACTGCTGCCATCCCAGCTAGGTAACAACTTCACCCAAATCTAGTGTAAGATCTCTGTTGCCATCAGAAGAGGAGATCCCACCCTGCCCCTGCTCATTCTGCCTGCCTCCCTGGGACCAGCGCTGTGGTCGCACAACGAGCTGTACAGGATTCAACCCATTTTCAAGCCAGTACTAATACTAGCATCAGGAGGCTATGTAACCAAAGCATTAGATTTTCTTTCTGCTAAGCAGCACTATATGCATCAGTAAATCTGCACAGAGGATCGATGATGCCTGTTACCTAAACCTTTGGATCCGCGACAGAAAGGTTGAGCTCAGTAGTACTATCCCTATATGCTGTGTCTCGCCTGGGGACTGTTAACTGCAGGGGCGGGGAACAGGATTCCAGCATATCTCCTTCCAGCTGGCATCATAAAACCCAGAAAGACACAGGAAAAAAGTAAATACAGATTGGAAAAACTGTCAACATTTGTGAACCAAAGGTGCAAAGACATCAACAGCAATTCCAGCACAATGGCCAAACCACTAAGAAGCAAGACTTGCAAACATGTCTTGGTCCATGTTTAGTTCCAGTTTCAGATAATATTTAACTAGACATGGTTAATTATCCACTGGGCTTACATCCATGACTTGAACTGGCCACTATTTTCAAAAAATGGCTTTTGCCTTACTATATGAAAACTGTTTTGATCCCCTTGGGGCTAATTTTTCAGGAGAGAGAGATATGATTTCTTGGTCAATTCTCTCTTCTGTCTTTCTCTATGCATTTTTTAGGGCAGGAACTGCTAGCATGGTATACCATGACAATTATAATGGGAAATTCCTGTTGGCACAGGCCTCAGGAATTCTCCAAGAAATCCATTTTTATGAAAACATCCAAACTTGTCAAGGGCTGCTTCCAAGAAGGAACAATGAAAGCCTGCTCAAGCTCTTAGCAGAAGCAGTTAGCCCCAGAGACAGTTGCTAGAACTGGCAGAACAACATGGATAGAAACAATTCTCAGTTTGGGTGTGGTTTTGCAGTATTACATTATTCCTTCACACTACTACACCTTGGGGAATATTGCATGAAAGGTCATACATATGCTCTTCAAAAATTAAACATACATTAATAATTTTGGGGTGGGAGTCAAGTTTCCTAACTTCAGCCACCTAAAAATTTAGAAGCCAAGATTCTCTGCAAAGGAAGAGGACAGGAATCTCCAGTGGGCACCTCCTTCTCTATTAATCTCAAGACGAACTGAGTCAGCCTTTGGAGAGCTCGCTCTCTATTGACTACTGTGTGTTTGCACAGCTGATCAGGACAAGACACCCGACTTTTCGGTGTGATGAACCACACTATTGATGCCCTCCTATTTGAAAACATGACACTCTCAAACTAGGACAGGCAGGAGCATACAGCAATCAGATGGAGTCATTTGTAGGAGAAGCCCTAGACAAGCCCTTAGTGCTCCTAAAAATAGCAAAACTGTTTAAGTGCTTTTTAAAAAATCTAAATTATTCTGACCATTCTCTTTCTAACCTAAAATGGCAACACTAATATGATGGCCTTGAGAAAGAGGGTCATATTTTCTCTTTTAATTTACTGCTCCTCCAAATGTTCTCCTTTTTCCCCTCGTCAAAATTAACAAAAAACCCTGAAAAGGTTTTTCTCAAGTTTAATATAATTTAGTGCTATATGTTTGTGTTCTACTTTTTACCTATCTGAGGACCTAGCACTGTAAACACATAAGAACTGGAGCAGCTTTATGCAGAAAAGCAGTATCCCTGTTTACTGGGATAATTCATGTGCCTTTCACTATATTCTTTCAAGAATATATTCTTGGAAGAACATATTATTACAAGACTTCCATGTAAAATATTAAAAAGAAGAACATGACAAACATATCAGAAGAGTTTGTCCACCCCTGCACTGATGACAGAGAACGTTTACTACAGTACCAGTAGCTGGCCACTTTAAGGAGGTGAAGAGGTGGGTGTCTTACATAATTTTTTTTCCCTGGAAATGGATGGGAAATTTTCTCACCCCCTTTGTTTTTCACTCACACTCACCACTTGGTGGAGGTGAAAGCTTCTGGGTTGAGCTATACGAAATTAATTGTTGGTGTGCATCTCTCAAGTGTAAGTTCACAAAGGTTTAAAAGAACATGGTGCGTTCATCATACGGTTTCGGGTTGGATTTCTACTGTTTTCCACCTAGAACCAACATGCTTGATGAACTCACTCAAGAGTCAGTCCCAGACACAGGAAATTGTGTGTAAACCTTCATAAGACTAGCCTGAGTTCAGCTGTATAATAAAACCCATCTATCACTACTGTGTCATGCCACTTGACCTCCGTGAAGGTTTTGCACAACCCATCTTAATCAGCTAATCTGTGCAGTTAACACTGAAGCTTAGCAGGAGCTCACAGAAGATCCTCCCACCCCCCATACCGCGGCATATGCATTGTGGGTGAGGACTGCTTTGTTTTAAAAACCACACATTTTCCTATTTAATTGTGCTTTAAAACAAAACAAAACCAAAACCAACTAGCTAAACCAACACAGAGAACAAGCTATATGAGGAGTGAGCTGCCAAGATTTTCCACATCATGCGACACTTTCACACCAAGTCCTATTATTCTGTGTGTTGGTTAGAGGGATAGTACTACAGCACGGTGGTGTCAGCTGTCATGGTAGGAACCATTCATGTCAGACACTACAGAAAATTTAACGACATGACAGTACCTTCACAGCCCTCTGGTAGGTAAGGAAAATCTAAAAGGATCTTCCCAACCTTTCACAGTAAACAGAATTGGATAATCTAAAGCACCTGCAAGCAGGACATGAGTCCATGATATATCTTTCCAATCAGCCAGCTAATACTGTTACTAAAACAGTTATGTCAGCTCTTAAGTCTCCTATCTGTTTTGAGCATTTCTAAGGACCTTATCACTTTGGCATTTAGCTACCACCAGATTTAATTGGTCCAAACACCGTATTTCCTTCTCCTGTATCCTCAGCTGTTTCTAAGATGCCCAAGCCCTTCACAGGGGCTGAGTTACCATCTCCTTCAAGAGCTGTCTGGTTCCTATTCTCTCATAGGAGCTGAGAGGAGCTAGCAGTACAGAGACATCCTGCTCTTCCGCATGGCTTCGCTGATTAAGTATGCTGGGCTCAGTTCTGGCTCCTCGGTCATGATTGAAATGTTCTGCCACTCCCCCAGCTGGTTTGACTTTTTAATGGTGTCCACCACACACAGGGCATACAGGCAGTCATCAAAAGTGGCAGCCATTGTAAGGGGCCGCCCATCCCAGGTCCTCCTGTCATCCTGGTCCTCAAATGCCTGCCGGACAGCTTGAACCATCTTAATGGTGCCCCGGAGGTAGGGGGATGGGATGTCACTGAAGGCCTTCTCTGGAAGTAAGGAGTTGCTGACTGGTGTGGAGTCCTTTAGCAGGAGCTCCCGCTGAGAAGAGCTGTTGCTCTGTCCGTAGAGATCGGTGCCGATTACAATCAGCCGTCCTGCCGAACCCACCACAATAATGTCTTGTTTGAACTCCCCTGGGACGTTGAAGTTGAGTGTCACCGTGCAG
Organism: Phaethon lepturus; assembly: GCF_000687285.1. Classification (NCBI taxonomy): domain Eukaryota; kingdom Metazoa; phylum Chordata; class Aves; order Phaethontiformes; family Phaethontidae; genus Phaethon; species Phaethon lepturus. The sequence continues at coordinate 67,638 of NW_010525756.1, read as the reverse complement.
CACACGCCACCTTCCAGGACCATCTGAAATGTACAGAAGTCGTCACTGGTGATCTGCCGTATCCCCTTGATGTGGTCCGTCTGCTTCACAAAGGTCTTGAGCAACCCGTGCACTTTCACGGCCTTCTGGCTGGTGAGGAAGGTCAGGAGGTCGATGATGTAGGTGCCAACTGAATGCAAGCCCCCTCCTCCCATCAGGTCATCACAGCTCCAGTTGTACTTCTTGCCTAGCAGGCTTCCGCTGTGAACCTGCACCTCACACACCAGCAGCTCCCCTACATAACCCTCCTGGATCAGCTGCTTCATCTTCACAAAAGCAGGCAGGAAGCGCAAAACGTTCCCCATGATGCTCATGAGCTTTGGGTAATAATGAGCCGCAGTCATCATCCTAAAGGCATCCAGGGGAGTTGCCGTTCGGTCACAGATGACATTTTTTCCAATGCCTGAAAAACAGTTTAAAAAAAAAAAATCATCAACAAAAATATATCGAGTGAGTAAGCTCAAAGCCTGGAGGCTATTCTTAAAGACTAAGCCAAGGAGAAAGATCCTTGAAAGAAGAAAACATTTCAATATGGTGTTAAAGGCAGAAAGATCCCCGCTGGCATGTTTCCAAAATGCATATAACAGTTTCTCGAGCACCACAGTGAAAATGCATCCCTTTTTATTTTCAAAATGCACTCATGCCTAAATATAGCAAGAAGGTGAGGGTCTGGATGGGTAAAAAAGTAAGCTAAGGTAAGGTGGACTGCTACTCCACATTTAGCGCCTTCTGGGAGGAGGTACAAAACCAACCACTCCAACTCAGCTATCTCACAGACGTCTCTTCTGTGATAACCTGCCTGTGTGTGGGCTTCCAAGAGCTTAATCTGAGTTTCTGATCCAAATCCCTGAAGTGTATGAGCAACACCACCTCATGTCCACAGTAACTTGACGTATGTACACTGAAAAGTCTGGGCTTGTCTGCTCAATGGTCTTGTTCCTTCATCCTTCCCACTCAGAATGTTTAAAGGGCTCTGACTGGAGACAGGCAGAAGTACTGGGTTTATTGTTTAATTTAAAATGTAGGACTTGCTTTTCACTCATACAATGCCACACTATTCTGACAATGGCACTCATTTTTTTTGAAGCAGCTCTGTTGAAATGTCAACAGTGCATCCACAGTGCCAAGGGAGAGCCACAATTGCTCTAAAACAGGTCAAACATAGCTGTGACAATCTGTTCCCTCAGAGAATTACCCATATGGGCACACTGTTTACTGAAGCTTGCATGACAGTCCTGTTTTATCTGGCCATCAAGGTGTGCAGCTGAATGCAGTGCAGGCTGAGATGCCTGAATAATGGTTTTATTATTGATTTCTCCTCACCAAATACTTTCATTCCGTACCCATACACACATATAGTGACAGAGTCTCTGGTTTCCTTTCTAGTTGCATACAAAGATTTTTTTATGCTTAATGAGCAATATTAGGTGAGCTATACAACACCTGATAGCGCTAAATATGATCTTTGCCTTGAGAGCCTGGGGCTATAGCTGAGCCTGGCACTTAAAAGAGATGAATTTGGATCCTGTCTGCTGGAGCCCAGATGAATAAATCTGGTTACTCACTGAACCGC